>NW_003852469.1:7097870-7328254 GCF_000181295.1 Otolemur garnettii | reverse complement strand
CTCCAGGGTGCTGAACTAGGACTGATCTAGCCACTACAGTTCCCCTGTTCCACCCAGAGGGGCTGAACCAGGACTGATCTGGCTGCTGCTAGTTTCCGCCCCCCACCCCCGGTTGCCCTGCAGGCTGAACAAGGTCTAAGCCGGTCACGCACACTTCTGTGCAGCTGCTGCTGTTCCACTGCACCCCGGCTGTCCCAGCACCCGAGATCTGGGAGAAGACAACAGACAGGCTCTGCCTGTCTTTCTGGGCATCTGGCCATTAAACATTTTTAATAATAATATCCAGTGCTACAAGATGATCATTCCAAATAATCACCTAGAGGAGTATAAGTTGATTAAAATGAGACAAAATAAAAACAGAAAATATCCACACCCACTCGAATGTTCTAGAAAGTAATTCGGTAATGTATAACAATAATCTGATCTCTAGGAATCTATTCTAAATAATCCAAGATATAAGCAAAGATATAATAATAATGTTTCTATAACAGTATTATTAATAAGAATGAAAAATTGAAAATAACTCTAATGTTCACTCACTGGGCACTGGTTAAATAAAACCATAAGGCAGATATAAGGTCAACTCTTCCAGCCATTTGATATGAATGGCCTAGAAAAGACTCCAAATGTAACCTTAAATTTTATTTTTTTATTTTTTTAAACTTTTTTAATTTTGTCTATTCTTAAATGTTAAGAAATCAGTACATAGACTGGAAATG
Organism: Otolemur garnettii; assembly: GCF_000181295.1. Lineage (NCBI taxonomy): Eukaryota > Metazoa > Chordata > Mammalia > Primates > Galagidae > Otolemur > Otolemur garnettii. Next base: position 7,327,535 of record NW_003852469.1, on the reverse strand, counting down.
TAGTAAGGAATTCTGTAAAAATTACATTTATGCAGAGAGGAAAAAAAAAGACTGGGAGGAATTCTTTAAAATGCTAATAGTGGTTATCTCTGGGTAGTAGGATTGAGATTATTTAAATTTTTGTCTTTATACCATTCTGTATTTTTCAAATGTTCTACACGGAACATATTTCACTTTTATAATTAGAATTAAAAGCAAATCAAGCTTATTTATAAAAGATTAATCCTCCAATGTTCCAGGAAGAGGAAAAAGGTCTGCCTCTCCAAAAACATTTCTGAAACGGCCCCGGTGCCTTCTCCTCTGGCACTAAGCAGAGTAACAGAGGCTGTAACTCGGGCTGACAGCAAGGTTATTTATACCAGTGGCCACACTGCTGCTCACTCACCTGAGGGAAGCTTCCTGCCGGATCTCCGCCTACCCTGGATAAATCAGACCCTGCAAGCCAAGCCTCACTGGCTGCACTTATCCATGTAAATTAGCTTGATTTGATATCCATAATTTCTCTCCTCAACTGCCACCCATACGCAGCGACACGCACACCTGCTGGCTCCTGGGACGTGGCGGGCACCCACTGAGCTATCCCTGACCAGTCCTGACTCACACCCTCAGCCATGCTCAGTACTGAGGCTCCCACTCCCCCCCGATCACCACAAGGCTGCATCACTGTGCTCACACTGCTCTCCTGCCTAGAACACCATCCTCCCTCCTGGCAGCCCATCCATACCCTGCCTGTAGTGCTAGTCCCTCTGCAGTCCCCTGCTGGAACCACTGGAAGGCCCGCTCTGTGCCCAGCATTGTGCAAGACACAGGGACAGATATGAGGGAGACAAGTGCCACGGCCCCTGAGGATCTCACCATCTAGTACAGCAGACACACTGAAAAAGAGGTCAATGAAGTGTCCAGGAGGAAGGCCAGGAAGGAGACAGACGCTGGATGCTAAATGGACGTGGAGGCCTTGCTGGAGGACGTGTTGCCTGAGCTGAATCTAGAACAGCAGTTTTCAGCCAGTGCGCTGTGGCACACTGGTGTGCTGTGAGAGGATCTTAGATGTGCTATGAAAATTTTAAAGATCATTAATTAAATTATTTTCAAAAGAAGTTCAAAGCGCAGTGAGTATATTCTTTTTTTTTTTTTTTTTACTCTTTTGTTGATCAGCATATTTAAGTGTGCCACAGAAGCCTAACTAGAGGCTCAAGTGTGCAGTGAGATATAAAAGGCTGAAAAATGCTGGTCTGGAAGGCTGTGTAGGAATCAGGAAGGTGAAAGCAGTGGGGGAGATTCTAGGAGAGGAAACAGACTAAAGAAAGACCCACGGGTGTGACGCAGAGGATGCAATGGGAACCCCAAGCTGAAAGTTCTGCATTGCAGAACAAAGAAGGGAGAAGAAGGAGACAGAAGAGGAGAATGAGTTGGGAAAACGTCAATTCGTAAAGAGCACTGGACGCCGTGCCTAAGAGCTTGGCATGGCCTAGGACTCTTCCACAAGGCTGTGTCTTGATTTCCCGGCACCAAAGTCCTCCCAAGCACACGTCCTCGGCGACCTGGCTGGGCTGCCTCCATTAAACTACTCCGGGTTCTGGCAGGATTAAGCGGTTCCCTCCTGTGTTTGATGCCCTGATTGCAACTTTCAGGTTCTTCCCTGCTCCTGATTCCTAGTGCCTGGCCTGGGTCCTCACGGTGCTATGGGTACCAGCAGCAGCCCTCTACTTGATCCAGCCATTTCTCTTCTGAACCTTCTCCAATCCTTCTTTTACCCCTCTCCCCTCCCAAACCATTCTTATCAGTATCACCAATGATCTCCCTCCCCATTGCTAATCCAAGGTCCGATTTCCAGTCCTTTGATGTGACACACTGGTGACATTCACTGACCGATCTCCTGGATGCACTTTCTTTCTCTCAGTCTCCTTTTCTGGTTCCTCGTGTCCAGAACTCTTACTGTGGCCGTGCCTTGGGGCTTGGTGTTCGATGCCTTCTTTAATAGTCCTTAAATTTTGTCTTCATGAAAGCCTAACTCCTGGAATTTCATGTCTAATACTTACCTTAAACTTGACATATCCCGAACTAAGTTCCCCAGCCCAACCCCTCTCAGACTCCTACCATGTTTCCCTGTCCCCAGACTCACCTGTCCCTACCCCAACTCCTTTACTCAAGCTATATGACCTCACAGATGTTCCTGGAACACACACACTCTTATCTTGCAGTCCCTACTCCTACTGTTCCTTTGCCTGAAAACACCTCTCCCCAGAGATCCACAAATGAAAACCTCCACTTCCTTCCTTGGAATCTTTACTCGGATACCACCTACTCAGTGGGCCTCCCTGCTGTATTTAGAACCGTTCCCCACCCACCCACCATTGTCTGGCCTCCAGTCCCCCACTGAATTTCCTTTCTCTGTAGCATGTATTTTCTTCCAGTATACTACTGAGTTTACCTAGTAAACATTGATTGGCTGCTGCCATCTCCCTTCACCCCACGCACCCACTAGAATGAAGTGCACAAAGCAGTGATTTGGCTTTGAGGCTTTGTGTCTCTGGCACCTGGAATCCCATGGATCTTGGAGCTATTCTGGCACCTGGTAGACCCAACTCCCCATTTGATGAAAGAAAACCCCTTCACACTGTTCTTGGGTTACTGTCAGAGTCTAGACCTCCCACACTGCTCCTCTGCGAGGACCTTCTGTCCCCAGTATCCCACCATCTGGGCCACATGTTGCATCAGCCACTCAGCTGGCCAGTTTCCCTGTCCAGAAAGTGCTCTCGCTGCCCTTAAGTTCAAGGCTCTGTGTGAGCAGGGAAAGCAAATCTTCTCCATCCCTCCTACTCCCTACAGGCCCTGCCACAGTGCCCAATAAGTACTTGTAGGAAGGATGAACAAATGTCACCTAAAGTGAATTTAGAAGGTAGCTTCAGCGGTAATTTTAAAAGTGCTAATGAAGGTATATCATCTTCACCCCTAAAGTGAACCCAGGGGACTTCAAAAAATTTTCCTCTTTGACTAGCAAGCAGGTTATAGGTGGGCAGTAATGGTCATAAACTGCCTGCAATTCATTCTGGTTTTAAAAGTTCACTTGGTGCCCACAGAATGCCGGCCAGAGGTAACCGATGGCCTGGAGCAGAGGGGAGAGGTCAGCAACCAGCTCCCGGGACAGACAGAGATGGCGTCCTCTTTGCTGTGATGGATGGCAGCAACCTTCAGCTTCTAATTGCTCCCAAAGAACTCACGTGTGACTCCAAACTCAGATCACACACGTGGGGAGAAGGACAGAACCAAGGCAAGAGGTTCAGTCAGCAAAATTGGAATCACTTGAAAAATGGAGGCGGCCGACTGCCCCATCTGCACTTGCCCTATAAAAGCCTAAGAGATGTATTTTCTTCCCCAGTTGACTTTTTTTAAGTGTCTCTCTCATAAGTCATTAATAACCAATTTCACAATCGCTGCATCATGTGACGGTCATAAAATATTGCCTGCGCTTTTCCCAGCAAATTTTAGTATTGAGCCAATAATTGAATCCAAATTATCTATTAAGTTAATTCTTTACTAGACAATATTTTACACTTGAAGTCATTTTTCACGAGTCCTCTGAAATGAAGTAATTGTGGAATTAGTGATGACTTTTCCCCCTCCTGAACAAGTAAAAATAAAATTGCTGGGTTCAGCCTGGAGGGTGTCAAGCTGTTATGAATTCTTTTCTCCTCAATTTCTCTTCTTCCTAGTTGAAATTGGCTCCCTGTCCTCAGAAATCACCAGGAAGGCAACTGGACATTTCTTCTCTATGGTCAGTGTCTTAGCCATGTCTGTTCTGGAACCATGTCACAGGTAGGCACGTGTCACCCTCTCTGTCCAGATTCTCGCTGTTAAGAAGACTTTGCATTTTTTTGTGAAGACAAATGAGGAGTGCCCGTGAGAAGCCCGAACAGCCTTCTGAGAACTGACTTTCCTCCCACAGGCATTGTCCCTGTAGCCAAGTCTGTACCAGTCACCCAGCCCCCATTCCTCCTCATTGGACCTGGGTGGACACGTGACCTGGGCTGAGAAATTTAGAGCTCTTCTTATAAGAATTTGAACTTGAGTCAAAGAAGAACCAGCCAGTCTCTGTTGGTCCCTTGAATTAAAGATGTAAAATTTTCACACAATTTATACAGGATAATTGTTTCAAAATCCCCAGGATCCTGGGGGGCGGGGGGGGGTGGAATAAGAGAAGAGAGTGAGGGAGAGAAGGGAAAAGGAGAGAAAAACACATTAGCGTGAGGCCAGCGTGCAGATGCAAAAACTTGAAGGCTTGGAAGGAAGATGAACCCTGCTTCTGAGTTCCGGCTGTGAGATTCTGTCTCCTTATTCAGTGCAAGGGGGGATGAATGGGCTGAATAAAATGTGGCTTTTAGGCACTTGTTTCATTATGAGAATACATTGAGTGGGGGAAAAAAACAAAAAGCCTCACCTATCGAACACCTAAAGACCCAAACACAAAACAATAGCTTTTGACCAAAGGTCTTCTTGAGGAGCTTGGGAAAAGGAGCATCTATACCCCAAATCTGCAGAAATTTCTAAAAACGCTTTGAAATATTTCTATCCACAGAGTCCCACACATTAGGACCATATCTCTCTTCCCCTTCATCCTCCTTCCTCTACCAAACCCTTCCAGATGGCAGCCTGGGAGCATCATGGCCTTTCTCTTCTAGAATACTCTGCTCGTCCGCGCCCCCTCCAAATACCAACATCCAAAATGAAGTGACTCATGCATTCATCCCCCCTGCAGTGAGTAAGGGCCACTTGGAACCAAGGGCAAGACTGGGAGGGTCTTGGTCACTGGTGAGGCATAGGCAAGATCCCTCCCTGTCAAAGAAGAATCATTTAATACCTCTGTCCCTGTCATTTCTATGATCAAGTCTCCACTTTTTGCTGAACTGCCTAAAGTGAGCCTCTGTTATAATCAACCAAAAGGATCCTCTCCCCCTCCCCCAAATTCCTAGTACCTGCCTACACTTCAGCCTTCGCCCCTGCCTGGCAAAAACAGCAGAAGAGGAAGAGTATGAGATCTGGGGCCAGACATACCTGAGTGTGCATGTCGATTTCTTCCTAAAAGACAAAACCGTGAAGGTCAATTTCTCCATTCACCGTGACCTGCCGTTGGTTTGGGGTAAGCAGCCCTTCTAGAGGCAGAGAAGTCCTCCTCCTCTAGTCCCAGTTTCCTGAGAAATGTATTAGGAGAATGATTATTGTTAAATGGGTGTCGAACTTCATTCTTTTTATTATTATTATCAGTATAAATAGATATTGAACTTCACCAAATGCTTTTTCTACAACTGTTGGAATAATCATGTCATTTTTTTTTTTCCTCCTTTGGTCCATTAATGTGGTGAATTGCCAGACTTTTGTTAAACCACCCTGAGTTCTTCACATAAACTCACCAGCACAATTGTCACATGTGCTTTTAATACCCTACTGGAGTCAAGTATCTTATGTATTACTTCGTGTTGTTTTCATCTATTTTTGCAAGTGAAATGGGCCTATAATTTTTTTCTTCCTGTTCTTGTCCTTGTATATATTTTAGGAGTAACAATTAAGGAAGCTTCATTAAATGAATCAGGCTGCTTTATCCTTTCTCTATTTTCTGGAACAGCTTCTACAAGGTAGGAGTTATTTTCTCTGCAAATGCTTTGTAGGAACTCAAATGCAAAGGGGTATGGGCGCAGGTCCTTCATGAAAAGGACTGGCTAGGATTGTAATTATTTTACTTATTAACACTCTGTTCCAGTTTTTAATCTATTCTTTGCCAATTTTGGCATTTCTCATTTTCCCAGAAAGTTATCCAATTTATCAAATTTTTCAAATTTCTGGGTGCTTCATAATATTTCTTTGTAATAGAATTATACTAAGTTTTTTTAAATCTGTCATTTTTCTTTGGGGGGGGCTGATTTTGTTTTATTATATTTCTTTTTTATTCTCTATCAGTCTTTCCAGTAGTATGTCCACCTTATTAATCTTTTCAAAAGATATACATTCCACTTTGCTAAGATTATGTGATTTTTGTTATCATTACTAGTCATTTATGTCTGCCTTTATACTGATCATTTCCTTCTTTTTCTTTAAGCTTTTTTCTGTTGCCCCTTTTCAGCCACTTAAGATAAATGCCTAGCTCATGTGTTTTCAGGTCTCTGCATCTTCTAATAGATGTGTTTAAGGCCTGTGGTCCCCAACCCCTGGGCCACTGACTGTCCATGGTCTGTTAGGAACTGGGCCACACAGCAGGAGGTGAGTGGCTGGAAAGCAAACAAAGCTTCGTCTGTATTTACAGCCGCTCCCCATCACTCACATCAGGCCTCAGTTCTGCCTCCCGTCAGAATAGTGGAGGTGTTAGATTCTCCTAAGAGCACAAACCCTACTATAAACTGCATATGTGAAGGCTCAAGGTTGCACACTCCTTATGGGAATCTACTGCTGGATGATCTGAGGTGGAGTTTCGGCCCTGATGCTAGTCCTGGGGAGTGGCTGCAAATACAGATTATCGTTAGCAGAGAGGTTTGACTGCGCAGAGACCATCATCAATCAATTGCTTGCACATTCCTATCAAAACCATCCCAGACCCCACACCTCCCAGTCCACAAAAATTTGTTTCCCATAAAACCAATCCCTAATGCCAAAAGGATTGGGGACTGCTGTTTAAGGCTATACCTTTGCTCCTAAATCCTGCCTGATCCATTGCCTACAAATTTTGCCCCATGTGGCTTATTCATCCATCTAATTCTAAATATGTTGCAATTGTCATTATTATTTCTCTTTTAATCCAAAGACTTTCTACTATTGTCATTTTCTCAGTTTCCAAACTTACGGGTTTTAGATTGTTTTTCTTTACTTATTTAAAGTTTCATTGTACAGTGGTCAGAGAACATTATATGAGAGGTATGATGTTGAGCCTTAGGAACTTATCGAGGCTGCTTTTGTGTCCTGATTTATGGCTATTTTTGTGAATGTGCTGCATATAATCAAAAGAGTATTTTCTTTTAGGTGTAAAGCTATATATTTGCATATAACTATATACACAGACATCTTAAACAAGTTGCTCAATCTTCTCTGTACTTAATAAATTGTGTCTGCTCTAAAACTTATGAGAAGAATATATTAAAAATATTTAAATAAAATGGTTGACTTATCTATGTATCCCTGTGTTTCTACAGCTACTTATTTGTGTGTGCACATATGTGTGTAAGAATACACATGAGGCTATGTTGCTATGTACATGTGTATTTTTCATTAGTTTTTTGATCTTTTATTCCTCTTACTGGAATAGTTCTTCCTTCTTTTTCCTTATAGCTTTTCTTTCGGTTCATATTTGCTAGCTATCTATTCTTCTACCTCATACCTTCAACTTCATGTTGCATCTCTTACAGAAAGCATATTCCTAAATCTTGTGTTTTTAATCTGAGTGTCTCTGTGTTTTCAATTGTGAGCTTCATTCATTTACATTATTATAAATTGATGCTATATGAACAGTTATGTCTGCTATCTTACTTCACCTATTCCATTTTCCATACGCATTTTTCCTTCTTTCCACTAGATAGATTAAAATTTCCCCCTGCTGGTGTGAGAGCCCTACATTCTATTTTTATGGTTTTGGCACTGATTTCCTCTAGTTATTCAAGCCAAAAATGTCAACATCATACTGACTCTTCTCTTCCTCCCACCAACCCATCAGGATGTCCTGTTGTCTCTACCTCCAGAATCCAGTCCCTTATTTCTCACACCTCCGCTGACATCATTGTCTCTCACCTGACTTAATGACCTTGGGTCCCACCTGGTCACCCTTCTTCCATCTTTGCTGCCTAGAATCTATACTCAGCAGAGCCAAACCAATGCTTTTAAAACATAAAAAGCACATCAGTCCTGTGCCCAAACTCTCCATGGTCTCCTCACATCACTCAGGAAGAGCTAAGTCTGGTCAGTGGCCTACAGGCCCACTCCTCTCAGATATCCTGTCCTCCTCATCTCCCCTAGACCCTTTCCACTCCAGCTTCCTTGCTGTTCTTCACATGTGCTGGGTGTGCTGCTGCCACAGGGCCTTTGCACTGTTCCCACTTCATAGAACCCTCTTCCCCCAGACAGCCACATAGCTAAACACACAATTTCCTTCAGGGCTCAGGCATGTCCTTGATGTTCTTGGCTCCCTGCACTCAGCATCCCCAGGGCATCTCCATGGTGAGATGCTCACCATGGCTCTGCCTCACTTTCTAGATCTGCCCCTGCCCAGACTGCCACCCACCCATCCCCGTTCCCTCCTGGGAGACCCACCAAACCCCTCAGGGGCCCCCTCATCTATCTCTGGAGGTTATTGTGTGGCTCTAACTACCTAACAACTGCAATGTAATTACATCCCTCTGCCAAGCCTCCAGCCCTGCAGTTCCCAGGGAATTATGCGCTACTTAAGGGGAAAGTGTTACTAATAGAAAACAGTAGATGAACAAGGGCTGTTGCAGGCACCTCACTTCCTTCCCTTAATTTACAACAAACCCTTGTTTATTGAGCCGGTAACATATTTGAACACTGACTCATAAGAGGCCCTTCTTACAGATACTGTATAGCAGGCAAATAATTCCCCTTCCACTGAGGTGCAAGCCAAATCCAGTGCAAACTATTTGCAGGGCTGACTGGGGAGTGGCAGGATGGGGGCCTTAAGCTGCAGGTTGGGCTGCATAGGAGGTAGGGATAATGCTGTTCCATAGAGGGTCAGGCACCTGCAGCACTGACCCCAATTCCCTCCTCATGGGCAGTCCAGGTGTAGAAAGGCAGAGGTGCAGGGCAGGTGAGTCACCAGAATTGAAGCCCTGGCTTTCTATGGGGCCATGTGGCCATTCTCCCTGCTAAGCCTCAGTGACTGCTATCTCATTCTGCCCTCTACCAACTCCAGGAAGAGGGCCGTATGGGTACAGATATGTTCATTTTACAGATGGGAAAACAGAGGCTCAGAAAGCACAAAGGAAATGGCTCCAGGCCACACAGTGTTTTGATTATCATGTGTTCCCAGCCCCAGGAGGAACCTAGTGACAACAGTCCCCATCCCTATGCCCTCCAGTTGGCAGGCGAGACAACGTGTACATACACATACTGCCTACCAGAGGAGAAACCAAAGTCCCCCAAGGCTGCCCCACCCTCAGCTCCGCCCAGGCCCCAGTCATAAGTGCCCCTCAACCACCCCAAACACCAAGGAGGCAATAGAATGAGGCAGAAAGAACTTGAGACCTGGGATCAGAGGTCACTTAACTAACTTCATTACCTAGGTGTGTTATTTAAATACTCTGAGCCTCAGCTTCCCCAACTATACAATGGGAAGAATAGCAATCATTTAGATTTTATTTAAGGATCAAGTTAAATAGTAGCGATTTAGCAGTGTCTAGTATACAGTAGGTGCCTAATAATTGTTCAACCCTTTCTCCTCCTTCTTCACACTTTTATTCTTACTAAAACATAATAGTACATTACCTCCAAAAGGTTTCCCCCCAGGTCAAGCTCCCCAGAAACAGAATATGGTATTCACAGGCTAGGATTCATGTGCCAGTGACATCTTAAGGAAATGTCCCCAGGAAAAGTCCACCAAGGCCAGGGAAGAAACCAAGCAGAAGAGGATTCCAGGCAAATTCAAATTCCCCCATGGATGATGTCAGCCTAGTCCCCCCTGGGGAAGCTCTCAAATGTCAGTTTCTTTTTTTTTTTTTTTTTTTGTAGAGACAGAGTCTCACTTTATCGTCCTTGGTAGAGTGCCATGGCGTCACACAGCTCACAGCAACCTCCAGCTCCTGGACTTAGGCAGTTTTTTTTGCCTCAGCCTCCTGAGCAGCTGGGACTACAGATGCCCACCACAATGCCCAGCTATTTTTTTGTTGCAGTTTGGCCAGGACCAGGTTTGAACCCGCCACCCACAGTGTTTCACTTTGTCACCTTTGGCAGAGTGCTGTGGGGTCACAGCTCACAGCAACCTCAAACTCCTGGGCTTAAGTGATTGTCTTGCCTCAGCCTCCCAATTAGCTGGGACTACAGGAACACAGAAATGAAAGTGAGAAGGTTCCAAAGGCATCCTTGGCCCCCCGGGGGAATTTCACCCTGTGAGCAGCCGCTCCCTGCAAAGTCCAACTGTTGATACTCACAGCCCTATGGGTCCTGCAAACATGAGAACTTTCCTAACAGCTGGGGCACCCCCTCCCCACTCCCTAGGGCTCACTGTAGAGGAGGAAAAAAGATAAGGAAGGCGGCAAATGGAGGGTGGACAGAGCACCTGCATCCCCAGCCTTCAGCCTGGTCTCTCCTGGTGCTTTGGCACAGGCACCTGGGAGAAATGCCAAGGCAGCGTGGGGTGACAGGAAATGTGGCCCAAATGCCTGAAAAATTTACTGAAAATAATGGAGGGAGGAACAACTGCCTGTTTCCAGATAGGGCTGAAGGTTCAAGGCATTGTTTATTTTCCCTGAGCGCTGAGGGAGCAAAGCCACAAGGAACAGATGGGTCGGGGCAGCCAGCCTCCTGTAGGCGGCAGGCTGCTGCCTCAAGCCTCATTATAAGGGCATGAATTCCATTCACAAGAGCTCCACCCTCATGGCCTCCCCACCTCCCAAATACTTCCTGCCTCTTAATACCATCATCTCGTGGTCAGCATATGAAATTGGGAGGAACACATTCATTCAGCCCACAGCAAGGGGTTGGAATGATATGACACAGAGATCAAAGATGGCATGCAAAATGGGTTCTAAGTGTTGAAGGTTAGAAAGAGACATTTGTGAATAGCAGAGATGAGTCACAGCACAATCCTGAGGCCCATGAAATAAATTTCCTCTTGTGTTTGCATTTAGGTCCTTCCTCCTATCCATCTTAGCCTTTCCCCCAAACCCATGAGCCTCCTATTGGCTTTAGGGTCCATCATATTCCAGCTGCATCAAACAACTCTCACCCCTCTGCACATTTACACATGCTATTCCTTCTCCTCCGCGCTCTGCCTGGCATCTCTTACTTATTCTTCTAGACCAGTGTTTTTCAACCTTTTTGATCTCACAGCACACTTGAACCTATATTTAAACTTCCATGACACACTTAAATTATGTTGATCAAAAAGAAGAGTAAAAAAAAAAGAATATACTTACTGTGCTTTGAATCTCTTGAAAATAATTGAAGTAATGATCTTTAAAAATTTCCAAGGCATACCAGTTGAAAATCACTATTCTGGCTCGGCGCCTGTGGCTCAAGTGGCTAAGGCACCAGCCACATACACCCAAGGTGGCAGGTTCGAATCCAGCCCGGCCCGCCAAACAACAATGACGGCTGCAACCAAAAAATAGCTGGGCATTGTGGCGGGTGCCTGTAGTCCCAGCTACTTGGGAGGCAGAGGCAGGAGACTCGCTTGAGCCCAGGAGTTGGAGGTTGCTGTGAGCTGAGATGCCATGGCACTCTACCCAGAGGGACAGCTTGAGGCTCCTGTCTCAAAAAAAAAAAAAAAAGAAAGAAAGAAAATCACTATTCTAGGCTTACCTCAGGAACCCCCACAGCACCAGGAAACCACCTGACCCTTCCCTGTAAAGCAACAGGTGCTGGCACCCAGCCACTGGGATGGTTAATTTTACATGTCAACTTGACTGGGCTATAGGGTGCCCAGATATCTGGTTAAGCATTATTTCTGCTTGTGTATGTAAAGCTGTTTACAGAAGCCTGAGTCAAAAAGATCTGTCCTCTTCAGTGTGTGTGGGCATCACCCAACCCACTGAAAGCCTGGATAGAATAAAAGGGTAGGAAAGGTAGAATTCCCACTTTCCCCCTCTCTCTGTCTGTCTCTGTCTATACAAACACACATATATACATATACCCTCCTACATATATATATACATACACATATCTTACTGGTCATTTCTCTGGAGAACACGAATACAGCCACCTTGTTGGAGCTCTCCAGGGCTATGTGCTGTGCACATCCCTTATGCTATCCCAGCATTGAATACCTCAAAGCATGTCTCCCCTATTAGATTCTGAGCTTCTCCAAGGCAAAGACTTCATTTGAATTTCAGTCCTGGACATGTGGAAGACAACGACATATGTTTGCAAAATTAAACATTTAAACAAAGCAGTGAGCAAGAGGCTCTGAGTACAAATCCCCGCCCTCCTACACCACCACTTACAATACCTACGTGACCTTGGACAAGATCTTAAACCTCTCTTAGACTCAGTTTCCATGTCTGTAGAATGGAGGAAAGAACAACACCTCCTCAGAGCTTGCCAATAGCATTAAATAATGCTAAATGCTTGGCCAATAAATATCCAGTGCCTAAAAAGCACTCACTTGCTGTTAGCTGTTATTCCTTGCCATGAATGAGATTTTGGTTAATGGAGTTTTAAGTTTGAGCTTTACATTGAACGAAATACTCCCAGGCTGAGCTCAGGGGAATTTCCTGTAAGAAGCGCTCTTTCTACTATACTCTATCCCTTTTCTAATAAGTCATCCCTGCTCCAACTGTAGCCAGAGCTGGGTATGCCAGGTCCTGCTCTGCAGATGGCCTCAGAGAGTTTCCTGGGTACGCTGTCCGCAAGAGCAGCTGCCCCCAAAAGAAAATGCCACACCACAAGGTTCTGTGGTCTGGGTCAGCACCCTAACAGCACGCATAGCCCAGCAGGACACGTGCAAAATCACAGCACCCAGACTTTCCAGAATGCACATCAGAACTGCTTACTGAACAGCAAACCCAACTTCACAGAAGGTCCCAGTGGAAAACGGCTGACAAAGGTCTGGTTATGTAACAGAGGCAGTGAATAATTAGTGCAAATGCTCCCCAACAGAAGTGGAAGAAACACCCCCTAAGGCCTGAGTCATTCTCTGGAAGGAGTCCACAGAGGAAGTTGCTTGCATTAGCCCAAGTATCAGGAAGGGGTTCTCCTCCCAAAACCAGACTCCATTTAAAATCTTCTGAGAACAGCCTGCCGACCAGAAGGAGGAACGGATAGGCCAAGGCTTGAGGGGGTCTTCCCATGGGGCCACCAAGTGTTTCCTCACTCCCTAGAAGGTGTCAGGAGTGGGCGGGTTTGTGGGCAATGTCGCCCACACACGGGAAGTGAAAGCCCAGGCTGCAGGCTCAGCCTGTCAGGGAGTTTTTGAAGGGAGTTTCTCCGGGTCTCGCATTGTCAGCATATCACAGGCTCTGCATAAAAGTTGCTGAATGAATAAATAGGTTCCCCTGCATCTCAGGCCCCTGACCAGCCAGGAATTCCAGAGAAACAGAGAGGAAAGTAGGTCACTGGGGTGGAGGGGTGCATCCCTGCCTTGTCTTAAGGATCCAGGGAGCTCGACTTCCCCTGTCTGGGCACAGATACATGGGCTTTCTTTAGCTGAAGGTTACTCCCAGCCCCGGCAGTACGCAGTGAGTTATCACATAGATTGTAAATTGGTGAGGGCTTCATAGGGAGATGAAGAAACAGGCTATGCTTTAAAAGCCCATGAATGTGGATTTAATTTTGCACTGATTCGCCCTGGCAAAGTTGCTGAATGCCAATTCATGCATGTGCCCAGTGTCTGCTCCAAACAGAAGTGCATGTGTGTGCACGATACAGCTTCAGAGGCAAACTCAGGGCCTTTGCTCTCCACACATAGCCTCATGGTGTTAATACCGACTTTGGCAACACTGCCTGTCCAAGCTTTGATTTTGAACTCAGCCCCAGAGACAAATCAAGGCCTTCAAAATCAGCTCCAGCCTCCCCCCAGTGCCATCATACTATGTCGGCCAAGAACAAAGGGGGCCTTACCAAAAAGCCAGGGTCCTCAGCCTCTGTGGGCTGGAACGTTCAGATTCAGACTCTGACTTTCTTCAGAGTAAGCTTCAGAGATGCTGCTAACTACCTGTGGGACACAGTCCCCGGCAGCTTCTGCACCAATCATGGGGCAGAGAGCACAGAACCCGGGCTTGCAGACTGCAGGTCTTGCCCCAGCTCTGCCACTCACTGGCCAAGAGAGCTCTGACCCAACACTTAACCTCGCCAGTGCCCAAGCTTCCCACAGGGAATCCAGATGAAAACACCTGCCAGCCTACTTCATATCGGCCCTATGAGGGTGAAAGGACATCATGGCTGTGAAGTAGCATTTTGAAAACATAAAGCTTCACACCTGCACCACAGGCAACAACTGCTACCAGCTGGAACCAGACTGACTGAGACCGAGCATTGAGAGGACTGATCTCCCAGGCCAGGCACAGTGTGTCCCCAGGGAGCATCTCTGCTTGTGGGCCAGTTGGAGCAACATGGCGTGGGGAAGGCATCTTCCTGACACCAGGAGCTCACGTTCCAGGCCAGCACCACCCTGGGCTCCTATTTCCCTTATAAAATAGGGAGTCAGACTATCAGATCTCAAGGTTCCCTCCCAGATCTATGTGCTCCAAGTTCATGCACCAGACTGGACCTTCTTGCCAGGGGTGTCCAGAGGTTCATGCAGGGACTTGCAGAGCCAGCGGGCCCAGCACTGAGCGGGGTGGTCATAATCGCAGAAGAAGAGTGTCAGACAAGTCACCTGGCCTCAAGGAGCTTCCATTTAAGGACTCACTGGGCATAGCCTATCACTGCACTGGAGACTCATCATAAGAATTTGCTGAATACCTACTGTGGGCCAAGCACTCAGTTACCCAGTTTGCTCACACACTCTTGTTGAATTTTCCTCTACCCTCTGAGGGAGGATCACTCCCTCCATTTTATAAAAAGGCAGCAGAAGGTCAAAGAGGAAAGGAACCTGCCCAAGTCACACAGCTGTTAAGGGACAAAGCAGAACAAATAATGCATGTCCCACTTCACTCCAGAGTCCACCTTCTTAAGCACCAGGAGCTTTGCCAGGGATAGCAAAGGAGGCTTTGAGAAGAGAGATGTGGTGATTTATTCGCTTACCAATACCCCCGGCCCCACATCATTCCACAAAGCTTTGAAGTTATGTTCATAATAAAAGGTGTACAATCACTGTAAGAGATCAAAATGTAAAAGATCAAAAACCACGGAGTAGGAAGGGAAGGCTAATTAATTATGCCTGAAATTGGGAGTAAAATGCTTTCTTTAACCATTTGTTCGTTCACTTATCTCTTCGTTCAGCGAGCGTTTGTGGAGTATGCCGTAAATTGCAGGTACCAAGTATTCTGTGCTGGGCTGAAAGACACACTCTCTGGTCCCAGGAACCGAAAGATTCATGTGTGGATGGGTGTCTATGTGTGTGCTTTTGTGTGCTCGTGTGTTTATATGTACATGTGCTGAGTAAAACAAAATGAGACAATTGGCCTGAGGCTACCTTTGGGTGGAGGTGAGCACAGGTCCCCCAGGAGCACTGGAGCAGGGCTCTTTCTCACACTTGGGGAGCCTTGAAGGACGTATAAAAGGAGGTTTGATGGTACAAGTATTTGGACATGACGGCTCTTGGGTACCCAAACTTAATTGAGTTTTCTGGCAAAGAGAGCAAAAATAAGATCTATTCATAGTGGTTTAACATCAAAGACGACTTCATTTTTCCTGCACTAAGATCATATATATTCATATTTAAGGGACACTGTCTATACTGGACGTTGTCCTCTGGAAAGGGCTTTTGTGATGAGAACCTTCATGCAGTGGCTGTGATGACAGCAGCCCCAGACAGGGCTCAGGACAGAATGCTAGGATGGCCTCCAGTGGACAGGTTTGTACAGGGAATCAAACTACTGCAGTATCCTCGTGTGGCTTTCCAGTTGCCAAACTTGCTTCAGCTGTGGAAGGAGAGGAACTAGGTACAGGTAGCAAGGAAACAAGGAAAAAGGAGATAAGAAGGGAACGTATTTTGTAAGAGCCTGCTGTGTACCTGGCCCTGCTCTGGGCACATTAGGCTATTCAGTACTCTTTCAATCAATGTCACCTAACCCCCTTTACAGGGGACAAATTAAGACAGACAGAGGATAAGTGGCTCCCCAGGGTTGCATGGCTAGAGCTTATTAAAGGACCTGAAATTTGAGCTGATTGGAGACAGCCCGTCTTCCCAAGCCGGCCACCTGCAGCTTCCCCTTCCCACTGGCCTACATTGCCTGCAGCTGTTCACCCAACAGGCCGCTCCAAACCACTTATTTCACAGAAGAGGAAACAGAGGCAGACAGAAAACAAGTGACCTAGACCAGGACAGGGACCCAGCCTTGCTTTCCTGACTTTCTTTCCCCTCAGCATCCAGCAGAAGGGACTCTTCATCCTGGTGGAGCAGCCAGCCACGCACTGGAGCTCCTGAGACCCCGCTGACCATTAATTCTCAGTGGCAAGACCCTTGTTAGGGCCCCTCTACACTTGGCCTGTCATCCACCTCAAGGGCATGGCCACTCAGTACAACTCTGAAGGCCACACACAGAGTTCCCAAAGGGCAGACACATCCTAATCCCCAGCCCAAGGGATGTAGTGTCTGAAGTCCCGTCCTTGATTCATTATGGGGCAACCTCCCTCTTCGCAAGAAGGGGAGGGTAACCTACTAGCTGCCTCTGTGGGTGCCTCTCCCCCTCCTGTCTGCTCTTCCATTGGTTTCTCTCTGAGTTCATGTGCAAACAATTATTAATGACTTTTCTAAAGCCCAAGTGAGAGGCCCAGGGACATTCTTCACTGCAGGATGTCCCAAAAGTTGCCCCTAAAGTCACCACAGATAGGGAAAATGGAAAATTGTAGGTAAATGTACCTTTATTTATAAAACATTCATTGCAAAATTTTATAAAAATTTATAAAATATTCTCTACGGGTTGCCACACCTCTTTGTAAAATTTTACAATGAATATTTTGTACATAAAGGTATATTTAACCACAGCTTCCCATTTTCCTCATGTGGGGTGACTTCTGGGACACCCTGTAATTCCAAATGATCACAGGGAGAATGGCATCATGGGGCCACTGAAGGAGATGGCCAGGGACTGGCAGCCCATCAGCTGGCATCTGGGACAGCCACCTCCACCTGCAGACCACACGCATCTGGGTGGGGGTAGGGACAGGCAGAGGAGGTCTATTCTCTATGGTCTGGTCATTTTCCAGCCCTCTTCCCCCTGATACTTGTTAGTCAATCAGCTTCCCCAAAGGAATTCAAGATTTAGTTCAGAGAACTGTAAAAGAATAAACATTTCCACCTACCCTCAAGTTTTGCCAACAGGAAACATCTAGGTGTGTGTGTGTACATATACATATCAAATAAAATATAGACACACACACACATATATATATACATACCCACAGCTATACACACCCCCACAATTGTCTGCTCCCTGCAGAATGGGACCATGGGGAACAGAAAATACCCACAGCCCCTCAACCCCACCAAGCTGACACATTAACCTCTAGGAAGCAGCACCATTTGCAAGGCCCTTAACCCAGGGAAACGTGCCCCTACCCCCACCCCGCCCAGAGGAGACAGCACAATGTCACGGGCACACTAAGCGTTTTTTAATGATCATTAGTAAATTTAGAAAACCTAAAACCCAGGGCTTACTGTTTCTGGTTTCTCTCTCATCTTTTGTCTTTAAAAGCCAGCCACCCTGACCAGAGGTGGAAGAGCTTGAAATTTCACCCAGCTAGTTGGATCTTTCCTCTTTGCCTCTGACCCCTGACCTTTGGCCCCACCAACATTCCATAGTCCCAGACACTGACGGCTGGAGAAAGATAATTACCATAAGGAGGCCACTCACCCAAGAAGGCTTTTTAAGAGGTGATGTTTGTTCACTTGGGCTCATTGGAATCTTTCACTTAAGAGCGTTCTTTTGAGGTTGTATCTATTTCCTTCCCATTTTGAGAAGCAGCTGTTGATCTCGGCTATAACATCCTGGTGATTTCTAACAAGCCTCTCTGCCAATGGCCTTTCTCAGTCACATAACTGGACAAGCGAGGCTTGAGGCTTGAGGCCCTGCTTTCTAGTATCATTAGCTCCCTAGCTAATTTCTATTACCCCAGTCCCCCAGGCCTCTCTTAACCCTTCCAGGCCCAGGCTCAGCGCGAGGGGACCTTCCCCGGTTGACGTCCCAGACTGCTGGCCACAGCACAGAGCAAGCACATACTCCTGGTGCAAATTCAGGAAGACATTTGTAGACGAGTGGTATTTTTGCACTTGGAACATCTTTTTTTTTTAAAGCAGGAGGGTGAGGCTGGGTAAACCAGGACGTGCAGTTATTTGGAGGGACAGGATGGAGAAATCAGACGACTGCGTGCTTGATTAGAAGACAGGCTGCCTGCAGAGGAACTCGACTGAACTTGCTTCCACAGATGTCCACGTCCCCGGCAGCAGCCAGACTCTCCCCCACCCTGGAACTTCTCACCAAACACCCTCACAAGGATCCTACCAGCTCTAAAACTACGGTGTTCACTGGCTTCGACTGAAAGCTCCCTTTGTTCCACCCACGAGAAGAGTTTGCTAAGCAAATTAGTCATACTAAATGAGATTGTAGGGAACGAATGTAACCACCCTAAAAAAGAAACTATTTCTAGGGTGGGACAAGAGCACTGGATGAGGAAGTAGAGTCTGGGGTTCTCGTCTCAGCCTAGCTACTAATGACCTAGCTACCAAGGCTCCACACTGCTTCAACACTATGAAAAAGGCATCTGAAGCCAGCATCTTCTGGACTTCCTCTTTGAGACACTCATTCAAAATCCTTTCTCTCCAGACTCATTTTCCCCCAACATTCTACAGGAACACTCTCCTGGCACCCTCCAAAGCTCCATACCTACTTTCTTTCAGTCAATCAACAAACATTCACTCAAGTCCCTCTCTCTGCCAGACACTGTTGTAGAAGCTAAGCAGGTAGAGCTGTGAAGAAACAAAAAGAAAAGATGAAGATTCTGCCTGCTTGGAGCTTGCCTTCCAGTGGAAGAAAGTAGATCATAAATAATTATACACACACGCATGCACACACATGCACATATATGAACATGTATGCACATGCAGCCTGGGGGAGGGTGGTTAAAGCTTTGAAAAGGAAAGTTTTAGGGCAGACCTTAACATTATTGGCACAAGAGACTGTTTTCATGGAAGACAGTTTTTCCACGGACCAGGGTGGGGCCATAGGAGGGATGGTTTCAGGATGATTCAAGCACATCACATCTCTACCATAGATCATCAAGCATTAGATTCTCATAAGGAGTGTGCGACCCGGATCATTTGCATGGAGAGCTCACAGTAGGGCTTGTGCTCCTGTGAGAATTTAGTGGTGCTGCTGGTGTGAGGGGGTGGAGCTCAGGTGGTAATGGGAGTGATGGGGAACGGCTGTAGATACAGATAAAGCTGCATTCACAGACCTGCCGCCCACCTCCTGCTGTGCAGCCTGGCTCCTAATAGGGCACAGACAAGTACCCACCCGGGGCCCAGGACTTTGGGACCACAGTTTTAAGGAATAGGAAGTCTTAAAGTAGGGGACAAGGATGAATGTCCTGGATAAGGAAGATGTCTTTAATTAGCTGGCATTGGAAAAGGGACCCAAAGGAAGTAAGGGCGTTCACATATAAAAATGATTAGGAGAAGAGCGTCTGAGACAGATGGAACCACCACTGTAAAACCCTGAGGGGGCAGCCAGCTAGGGGTGGGCAAAGAGCAGCCACAAGACCCCCGAAGCTAGAGCAGAGGGAGCAAGAGAGGGCAATTGGAGATGTCAGAGAGGTAGAGTTACAGGCACCTGGAGGGCCTTGTAAAGGCTGACTCCCACTTTGAAGAGGTTATACTATTTCTTTGTTTACACAAAACTGTATAAGACAGATTTTTTAAAATTCATTTAGATGAGTCTCCTTAAAGCTTCCCAGTGAATTCAAATGAATGGAGTTCTGCCCCCAGATTGCCAGAAAGATGCAAGAAAATGCACAGTAAAATTTGAAGAGGTTAATAACTGGGGAAAATGTCAGCAGTATTTGGGCAAACCACATGGGTGGAGTGAGGCCGCCAAACATGCTGACAAGTGCCTCATAGATTCCTTCTCTCAACTTCACTCCTGATGGAGGGGAAAAGACCGTATGAGGGTCTGAACTGGACAGCAGGGAGAATGCAGATGGGACGATGAACCAGATGAGATCTCCCGAGATGATGCTGACTTGGGTCCAGACAGGCAAGAGGAGGAGAAATCCTGACCCAGAGCAGACAAGTCAGAGGAAAAGAGCCCGTCCTCCTCCAGGGCCTGCAAATGCCGAGCCCAACACCTATGCTAGGAGGCAGAAGGCAGAACACCAGCCAGGCGGAAGAAGTTCTAAAGAGAACGGATGAAAGAGGGAATTTGGGGAAGAGAATGATTGGATTCCAAGGCTGTGCCAAGCTGAATGTCTAACAGGACACAGATGTTAGCAGTGACCTAATCGGCATGCACTCGTTGTACCCAGAGTCCCTCACCTGCTGTCTGAAGCCCACACTGGCCTGACAGCAGTGGGTCAGGTGAGGAGAGTGAGAGGGGAGGTGTCTCTGGGCAGCAGTCCCCAGGGACAGAGTCAGAGGACCTTAGAGGACAAACGGAACCCCTAGGAGGGGGGATCCCCCGGGAGACTCCTTTTGGCTGGGGGAGGTCCTTAGGAGCTCTTCTTGCTGCCAGAAATCAATCATTTGATCAATCGTATTGATGCAGAAGGAGGCAGCACACACCCCCTGTTCTTTCTAACATTGTGGATACTTGTCCATGTGGCCCTCAGCTGAGCCCTCCCCAGGTGGCATCTGGAAAAGCCCTAGGCCCGCTCTCCAAGCAGCGCACAAACTCAACAATACAGGTCCCAGGTGGTGTGGACTTTTGAGTCTTCCCACCAACCCCCACAGAAGAAGGAAACTCACCCAACTTCCCAAGTCTTTAGGGACCCAATAGCGTGGCTGCTGCACAAACACTTCGCATGCTGCCTGGTGCCCTTTCTAGACCTGTCCTTTCCAAGACTGCCCTAGAGCTACACGCAGAGATGCAGGAGGGGTCAGGCTGGGGGTCATCACCATTCCCAGCTATCGATAAGGTCCGGTCTTCTCCATTTGCAAGAGAGGGTTGTTTCAGCAGGCCCTCACCGCCAGGCACCCAGGGTAGAATGCTGCAAATACACACCCAAAAGGCAGTGTTTCAACACAGAACCCTTGGGTCACGGTGGCCTCACACTCACCAGCTCTCTAACAAAACAGGAATTCAGAGTAATCTCAGGTCACTGGGGTCCCTGCAAAAGGCCTTTTATCTTCCACTGAGGATAAAAGTGAAGGATGGACAGGGCCAGCCAGTGTCATCCTACTGAGTCTTAAACAGTAGGGTGGAAGCAGCGACCTTCATCTTACATTGTCAACCTCCCTCCTGTGTGTTGGTGGACAGGGAAGGAAGGGGAGGGGAGGTCTGTCAGGTGTGTAGAAAAAAACCAAGGAAGAGTTTTTCTGGAAGCCTCTCTTCTGGCTGCAAGAGCTTGTGCAAACTCCTTTCCCACAGAGATGATTGATGAGAGTCCCTTTCTCCCTGGGTGGTCCATGTGTGGGGACTCTGTGACCTCTGACTGCTAGGCACTATGCAGATCTAGGTGACTCAAGCGTTCCCTCCCCCACAGAGGGAGGGAAGAAGATGGGTGTTATTTCTCCATGTGGCCCCAGGGGTTGGCTTCCCAAGAGATGCTATCTTGAAGGAGGGGGAATGAGCCAGGGTGTGAGGTGCCATGCCCAAACTGAGCCCCACAGCCGGCAGTCCCTAGCTCTGTACAAGATGCTCAGAAAAAAATTGGAGCAACCAAGCGGGATGACAGTGTTTACTGAAAGGGAGATGAATTCTGTCTCCATCAAGTCATTTTGTACCAGGCCAGTGAACTCAGAAATGGCTGTGAGTCCTAGGACACAGAACCCCACTGCGGCAGGAAGCTGGGGGAACAGCCCTCCCGCTTCTCCCTTTGTAGATGAGGATAGTGGAGTCCTGGGAGGGTAAGTGACTCGCTGACAGCTATGCGAGAGGCCTCTCTGTGTACTGAAGACCCTCTCCTCTCCCTGCCCCAGAGTGACAGCACTGCTTGCTCTTGGCCACAGCTCCTCCCCCAGCACACATGGGGACCTCTGTCAAATCAGGAAAACAAGGCCCATAGTCAGGGTTGAGGCTCCAACAGAAGTACATGGATAGGTGAGTTGAGTGTGCCTGGATTTCAGCCCCACTTGCCCTGCTGATCTTGACCCTGAGCAGAGCATGACCTCACAGTGGTATATGCAGCCCCCACAATCCAGCCTGCACCTGTGTGTCTGGCCCATGGGCCACATGGTTCCTCTCCTTGGTCCCCTGTGTTTCTCCCACCTTTCTTTCTTGAGTGCACCTCCCTTTGCACAGTGGGCTGGCCTGCCCTCTCTTCCTCTAACCTAAGGATGACTTCAGCCTTATCACTGTCAGTCACTCTGTGGTCCACCTGTCTGGGATTGAGAGCTTAGTCTCAGAGGTCATCTAGAGCAGGGGCTAGCAAATGACAGCCCATGAGCCCAATCTGGCCTGTGCCTGTTTCTACAAATAAAGTTTTATTGAAACACAGCCATGCCCAGCCACTGACACATTGCCTGTGACTGCTGTTGTGCAGAGTTGGTAATTTCAACGGAGACAGCATGGCCCACAAAGCCTACATTGACCCTTTACAGAGAAAGTCTGCGTGAACCAAGATGGCAACCCGTCTGGTCTCGACACAGGTAGGGGCCTGGCTGGGAGGCCCACTGCTGGGTCAGGGTGGTACCAGCAACAGGGCTCACTTGAACCCAGTCCCCAGAGCTTCTGATGGGGCCTCCTCAGACCCCACTGCAGGTCTCTGCTAGGCAATAACCTGGTCCTGGTCCGCGTGGCCCTGGCTACACGGAAAAAAGAGTGGCTGACACAGAGCCTGGCAGACAGCTGCTGTCCAGGTTCTTGACTGAGCATAATTTTCCCATACTGGAAGCTTCCCCAACGAGGGGAGACATTCCTACATTCTGAAGCCTAGAAAACATTGCCAGACAGCCTTGCAGACAGATACGTGCCCCAGTTCAGGATCCTCAGGGGCTGGTGGCTATTTTTTACACTTTGCTGACGCGGAGGTAAAGGCACAGGGAGCCTAAACTGCGTGTGGTTGCACTGTCCCCAAATAACTCTAAAATAACTCAAAACCCATCTCTGGTGGTCCGTATCAATCTTTTCCTGATTTACTTCCTGTTTCTCTGCCCTGTCAGTCTCTCAACACCAATCTCAATGTCTAGGCCCAAATATCTTCCTGTTGCTAAGATTCATTCACAACACTAAGTTAATTAACATAAAGATAGTAACATTTTACCCTGCCCAGTTTTGTGTAGGTATTTTTTGAGGATCACAGAGAATAGGAATTGTCTCAACCAAAGGAACAGATACTCAGTGGTAAAATTCCTGCCATGTGCTATTTGGATGAGACAAAGTTTTAAGACAGAGAACAGCTGCCCAGCATCTAGCCCACCCTCCTACCTCAGTTTCCCTTGTGGAGATTTTCTCTCCCCGAGTACGTAACAAGGACTTGCGTCCTTAGGGATACCAGAAGTGGCAGATCCTTCTCCAACCCAAGTATGGTGGGGGCAGGCACAAGGCCCAGTCTGGCCAGCTGGATGAAGGCAGGTGATTGTTCATCACAGAGGCAGCAGGAGGCTGACCCAGAAGGTCCTGTCCTCTGGATTCTGCCCTCGCCTAGCTGAGTCCTCCCACCTCCCACTGGTTCTGTGAGCCACCTTCTTCCCATTTGCGAGGAACATGGATTCCCAAGGGGCTGCCACAACCACCTGCTCTACCCACAGTAAGGCCAGGCGTAGCTGGGCAAACAGCTGACCGGCTCAATGTCCTCCCGCCTTGCAGACCAGAATGAAACACGCCACAGTGATCACTGCCTGGAGCAGATGTTCCTAACACATGTGCAACCAGAAACAAGAGCCATGTGAGGTGACCCAGGACTGAGAGACTGGAAAATGATATCCCATCATCCAGTGGTGACAGGACGAGATCACGTGCAACTCTGAAGGTCAGGCTGACCGTGGGAATGTCCCCTTACCTGACGTTCTTCCCTCCTCCCTCCTGCTGTGGACACACATCCTGATGTGCACATGCACACACACGCACATAGGCTCACCATGCACACACGCACACAGACCCCTCACACACTCTCAGACAGCAGGCCTCCTCCTAGTCCTCTCCAGGGAGAGTCTCCCTGGGGGAATATGGCAGGTCATATCCAGGTGGGGTGGGGATGGCAAATGG
The DNA here is from genome assembly GCF_000181295.1 of Otolemur garnettii. NCBI lineage: Eukaryota > Metazoa > Chordata > Mammalia > Primates > Galagidae > Otolemur > Otolemur garnettii. The sequence goes on along the minus strand of NW_003852469.1, from coordinate 7,303,368 downwards.
ACTAAGAAGGAAGGATGGGATGAAGAGAGACAAAAGAAAACTGTGCTCTTCTGCACCCGGACCCCAGAACACTCACAGACATCTTCCTGCTCTGGTGGGATCCGAGAGGCCAGGTCCCTGCCTTCACAATAACGCATCTCAAATGACCCCAGAGTCCCCAGTGCGCACAGCTCCCCATTGTGGGGAAGGCTACCAGAGCCACCTAAGAGGCCCACCCAGGCAGCCTGAAAATAAAACAGACCCAAGATGTAAAGCCCCGTTCTTTCTCCCTCCACCATCCCCACGTCTAGGAGCCCTAGGCACTTGGGTTACGAGGAAGGTGAAGAGGGAGGAGACAAAACAGCCTGGCCCACTCTGCGCAGCTGGGATCTCAGACCCTGGGGTGTCAAACCAGCTCCCAAGAGAGCTCCATCTCCCCAGGGCATGGACATGTGGATGAGACCGACGGGGGCACGCATACACGTATGCACACACACACACTTCCCTGGGCCCACTGGGAGCCCCAGGTACACCACCAACAGGGGGCACTGAACCAAGAGTGAAATGGGGACAAAGGCACGCCGCAGTGAGGCACAGGCAGCTCGCTTCCTAGTACATTTATTGGAGCCTTGGTTAAGCGCAGACGCGATCCGGGACCCCAGCCGGAGCCCAGTCGGCCTGACTGCAGCCAGACGCTGGGGTCAATTTCCTTTAGTTCCCATTATAGACAACATTATTAAAAAAAATAAACTTTACAATAATACATTTTCGCTCATCTGTTGGGATATTATTTTGATAGTTTTGCTTCTTAAAAAAAGGAAAGAAAGGGGAACCACACGATATATGTATATGGATGTGTATATACATATATGTCGAGAAAGGAGCCTTGGTATGTACATACAGTCGACGTATGTCTCGGAAACGAGGGCAGAGAACATGGACTGGAGGAGGGGGAGAAGAGAGACGGAGAGAGCCAGAGAAAGGCCAGAGTGTCGTCAGCACGTGTCCTGCTGTGGTCTCCCCTGTCCCTCTCCCCAAAGGGAGACCCGCCACACGGACTCACAAGAAGCAAAAAAAGCCAACAAAGTATCATTTCTCTTGATCTCAAAATTCCAGCCACCAAGGAGGAAGAAACACCCTTAGGGCTGGTGCCCACATTTTGCTCCCTCCCCACAAGGGGGTCTCCCAGGCAGGCTGAGCGGGCCGGGCCTACCAGTCTGTGCTACAGTCGGGGGGAGTCTAGCACAGTGCTCCCCCATTGGCATAAACGGGGGCTCCCACACCAGATACAGACTCCCATAGCTTGCCTGAGGGCAGAGAGCAAGCGTGGGACCAACTCCTGCCTTGAAGCCAAGAGGAAGGGCTGAACATGCCCAGCTGGACCCCCATGGCCAGCCCTGCCACCTCGCTGGGGCTGAGGCTCTCTGCCAGCCCAGCAGGTTCCCAGAGTGGGCAGCTTAAAAAAGCAGCTGCAGCATCCTGCCCCAGCCCGCCCCAGCCCGCCCCAAGCACAGCCGTGAGTCCCTTCAGCTGCAAGGCTCTCGTCTTGGTTTCTGCTTCCAAAGGATCCAGAGAGGAAAACACCAGGAGAGAGTGAAGGGCATTCCCAGAGCCTTGAGCCCTCCTTGGCGCCAAGGACCCCAGGGCCGGCTCTTGGGCTGCCTGCCTGCTTGTCTGTTTGGTTTAGAAAAACTTCTCCAGAGAAGAAACCTGGGAGGAGACAGGTTCGGCGACAAGGTGGGGAAAAAAATTATTTTTTGCAAGGTGTGTGTGTGTGTCTGTGTGTGTTTCCATTTTGTCAGGCGGGTGTTCTTGTCTGTGTAGCTTTCAGGAATCTTCTGCCACGTTCCCGGTGCCTACAAGGCCAGTTTCAGCATCAGGAGGGAGACAGCAGTGAAGGCAGCCGACGGTCTGGCTCTGCTGGGGCCTGAGTTAGGTTTGATCACCCTGTTACTCCCTGGGATGATATTTGTCGTGAGCTGAGTCCACAGCAGAAGAGGAGAGAGAAACAAAGAGAATGATTTTAAAAAACAACCATCAGTAGGCCTGGGATCAGGCAAAGGAAAGGATTTGAGAGCTGGCCCCTCAAGCTCCTGCCCTCCCTGTCCACCCAGAGGACAGAGCCACACTTTCATGGAGCCACGTGAGACAGGAACAGAAGGCAGTGAATGCTCTGCCCTTTGTGGCTGTAAGCCCTAGGGCTGGAAGAAGCAGGACCGTGGTTCTCAGGAAAGCGGCTGGCTGTTCCCTGCACTGGGGCTAGAGCCCTACACCCCAGCAAGGAGGGAGAGAGTATAAAGATCTCAGGGTCCACAAGGATCTGCTTCTTGAGAGGAAGGAGAGGGAGGTCACACGCTCTCTTCCTGAATTTGTTCGAATCCCTCTTCCTCCATAAAGCCCTCCCTGCATGTCTCTATCTGAGTTTCTCTCTCCTGCCTCTACAGAATCTCACACTGCCTGTCTTCTCAACTAAGTTATTATCTTAGGTCTGTAAGTCATATTTATATACTGTATGAAGTCCCATGCTTCAAGGAAGGGACTGTGTCTTTTTCCATCTCTCTACCTTGTAAATATCACAGAGCCAACACCGAGCAGATGGTCAATACATTTGTCTTAAGAGAAAGGAAGATGTGGAAGCCATTTTTCTCTCCCCAGGGAGACAGCCATGGGCCCCAGATGCAGACCTTGCATTCCCGACACCCACCCAGCAGAGTGAGTGTCCATCCAGGTCCACGAGGGCCCAGAAGCTCAGCTGACCCAGCCCATGCAGTGGCATTTGGGGGCTCCGAGTCTGAGGCTCACATGGGGAACAGCGCCTCCAGCCCAGTCCCCTGTGCCCACTCCCCTCCTCTGCTCCTCACTCACCTCTGTGAAGCACATGCTTAACTCTTTGGAGTTGTTGGCCTTCAGCCCCTGCTCCTGCAGGAAAGAAGGTATTAGTAAGGATAGGTCACCAGAAGCCGTGAAAAAGATGGAGACTTTACATCTTTCGTATTAACCTAGATAGAGCTGAAACACATTCTTCTTAGTCAAGTATCACAAGAATGGAAAAGTAAGTATCCAATGTACTCAATACTAAAATGAAGCCAGTAGATGATCTAATACACACCCACGCAAGAGAAAAATACAATTCAATTCAAGTTGGGGGGAGGGGGAAAGAGAGGAGAAGGGAGGGGGAGGAGGGAAGAGGAGGAGGGAGGGGGAGGGGAGAAGGGAGGAAGATTAGTCTGTCTCCATCAAATGGGCACAATGTAAGTGTATATGGCACACCTCCTGGGTGTGGGACACAGCTACAACAGGGACTTTACCTAACAAATGCAAATATTGTAACCTAATTGTTTATACCTCATATTAACCTGAAATTTTTAAAAAGGGGGAAAAAAAGATAGGCCACCAGCCTTTTTCTGGCCAGGATTTATTCTATGACTCAGAAGAGGCCCTGTCATCCACTGTTGGCACAGGGTACACAGTGAATGTGGCTGGCTCAATCCCACACAGCACAAAAGGCCCCTGCCCTTTTCTGACACCCTCAACAATTAGGTCCTGATTACCCTGGGGTCCTGGGGAACAAATTCTAAACTCTGCTCCCCAGAGCTCCTCAAAAGTAGGGACTATGTCTTCTGTTCCTTGCACTGAGCAGTGTTTGGCTCATAACAGAAACCAATACATGTTTTACTAGATGCATGCACAAATGAACAAATGAATGCCACAAATCAGAAATGCCACCCAAGTGCCAGGTCCTGTTAATTTCCTATGGCTGCTGTAGGGGTCTGTAGAAAAGATCATGAACCCATCTGGGCTCCCAGGGGAGAGAGGTAGATTGATTAGTAATGTCTGCCCCTGGCACCTGTTAGGTGGACGATGGCAAGTGTGCCAGGGCACTTCTACCCTAAACAGATGTGCAGCACCTGGGAGCCCTATGACTGAAGTGAGGGATGAGGAAGGCAGGCTGGCTGGGGTATGATTCCAGGATTTTCTACCCTGGAAGAACCACATGGATACAAGACACTCCTTTATCATCATCATCATCATTATCATCACAACCCATGGGAACTGGAGTTATTCGTAAAATCACTTTAAAAGTAGTCTACTACTTAAACAAAATGAGGTCAGAGAAAACAGCTGAAGTAGAAGGGTTCCAAGGTGGGGAGGCAGTGTTTCCATCCTGGCTTCCAATGGCAGGGAATTGCTGGCCACCAGAAGCAACTGGGAAGGCCCAACAAATTATGCCTAACTCACCGCTCTTGGCCAGAAGTATCAATGATCCCTTGAACATCCCTACAGGCAATCTACCACCCAGGGCATCTGGTCAGCTAGACAAAGGCCCAGCTGTCACACAGAGACCCAGGCAAGAGCAGAGTCAATGCCAATCAATGGTGGAGCTGTGACCATGGTGATGATTAGCTCAGCAGGAACAGAACCAGGGACTCGACCCAGGAGGGGCCTGTTCAGGACCTCAGCAGCAGTGTCTCCAGGTGCCAAGTGAGGGCCCAGTCAAGTCCCCAGCTTCCCCTCTGCAGAAGGGCATGCCTGTGCTTTTAGGCCTTTCCAGACCCAACCACTGGATCCCACTCTGCAGGAATAGGTGCTGCTCCAGCCAGGCTCATGTGAGGCCACTGTGGGGACAGTGGCAACACAGCCACCCCCTCAGAGGCTGTGCTCCACCTTTGCCTCCCACCTCCCTCCCTTGCCCTTTGACTACTCCCCACCCAGTCACCTTGGTCCCCCCCGTGATGTCCTGTGGCCTGTCAGAGTCTGTGCCCACAGCCCAGCCCTTCCGGACACCCAGCATCACTTCTTGCTCTGGTTCTGGGTGTGGCAGGCCAGTCCCTGCCTCCTCTGGGGTCCCCACCTGATCTCCATCTCCCACAGAAAGCAGTAAGCAGGGAGCCCAGAGGGCATCACAGAGCAGGCAGCCCTGGGTGCCAGGCCCTCACCCCACACTAACCACAGCTGTTCCATCTTTTATTTTCTATAGTGGAGTTATGCGTAAAATCATTTTAAAAGTAATCTACTGCTGAAACAAAACGAGGTCAGAGAAAACAGCTGAAGTAGAAGTGTTCCAAGGTGGGGCCAGCACAGCGTTCTGTGTTCTGTGCTGTGAAGCCAGATCTCAGGGAAGCCCGGGTCCCAGACAGGCCTAGATGCCCGGCAGGGTCATAGCCAAGGTCAGCTCGTGCTGACAAAGCAGGAGGACCAGCATCCTGCCCTGGCCTGGCAGCTCAGCCAGGTGTGAGGAGACGCCCGGAGTGCTGACACTTTCTGGAGAGAACCCGTGATGACTGGGTTTTGCTCCTCAGTGAGAAGAACTTGACAGGTTCCTCTTAATGAGGGGAGAACGGAGGGGAGTGAGGCAAATATTACATGGGGAAAAAGAGAGGGATGAGGAGAACAGGAGGGAGGTGACAGCAGCAGGAGCCAAGGTGAAGGGAGAAGCAGAGGAAAGGAAAGGCAGGAGAGGGCAGGGAGTGGGGAGGGAAGGGGACAGAAGGGAAGGGGAGGGGAGAGCCAGGGACAGAGAAGAGGAGGAGGGAAAGGGAGGAAAGGGACGGAGGAGCAGAAGGGAACGGAAGGGACAAAGAGGCAGGAGCAGGATGGGGCAGAGGGGTAGTAGGGAAAGGGAGGGATAGGCCAAGGGACAGATGGGGGCAGGGGAGGAAAGGGGGGGAGGGAGAGGAAGGAGGAGAGGAAAGGGAAGGGGTAGGGACAGCAGAGGAGGGAAGGGGCCCTAGGCCCACATACCTCCACCCCCACCCCCACCGACCAACAACATGGAACATCCAACATGGTGATGGCTGGTTCTGGTGGAGAATGTACTAGCCTCCATGAAGATCAGGGACACCACCCCTCCCCAGCCCCCATCATGGAGCTGTCATCCACATTTGTCTGGGTCTTTCTGAGCCCACAGACAGTGCAGCTGGGTGGGCATCCATGGCTGACGGGCTACACCCTGGCTGTGGTTACCCATCAGGCTGCCCTGAACTGCTTCCCCAGGCACTTTGAGATCCAGTTAACAGATTTTTGTCCCCACAGACCCATCCCAGACTGAAGGGTTCTCAGCCTTGGTGTCTATCTTCTCAGGACAGATCCTGGGAGGCCTGGAAGTGGAACAGCAGCAGGGCCCAAGAGGCTAGAGCCCTGGGCACACAGCTTGGTTCTGCCAACAAGCCAGGGTAAGTCTGCTGGAGCCTCAATTTCCTCATCTGGAAAATGGGGACAGATAAGCACACCTCACTAACCAACAGTGACCATCACGCAAGATGCCGCACATGGCGCAGCTAGAGGGCTGTGCGCCTGCATCAGAAGGCAGGGACCAGAACAAAGCAGCAAAGGGGTGAGGAAGGGGCTGTGAGGTAAAGCCCCAGCAAGTGGGTCGCCCGCTGCCCCCGCCAGCTCCCCTCTCTGCAGATGACAACCCCCGAGGCAAATGCCTCTGCCCCAGTAGACACAGCTCCCTGATTTCCAGAAACACCTGGCCACACAGGGCAGAGTGTCTGCCCAGCAGCTGCCTTTTCTAACAATGGCACAGGGTGGAGGGAGGGGCAGAGAGAAAGAAATTTCACCACCCAAGACCTAGACGACCAGTGGCTCAAACTCACCAACCCCTCCAGAAAATGCCTTTCCCCAGAGGGACTCCCTCCCTGATCAACCCCCAGGTAATCACCTGCACACCAGTTAAATCAGCACGAAGGAGAGAGAAGGCTGCTCTTCCTCCATGTGTGTGAGTGCAGGGGAATAGCTGAGGGTCACTCCAGCCTCACCCATGTCCCCTCTCTGAGCCTTTCATCCCCCAGAGGCAAGCTCAAGGTTTGTGATTTGACAGTGTCCCACAGGATGGCAGGACACAGGGCTCCTAAGAACAAACCTTCTGCCATAGAGGCAGGTGGAAGGAGTTTATGGAAAGAGGTGACTCCCCATGGGCTTCACAGTAGAGTCCCACCAGATGCATGAAAGAGTCTGGGAGAAGGGCACAGACAAGGAGGGAGGACTACAGCCAAGGCTCACTTAATCCTCCTAGAACTTTCTCCCCAGGAGGCCTCAGCGCCCCGGAAGTTGGAAGGAAATTATTGTCTTCCTCCTCTTCCTGGCCCACCTCTGTCCCCACCCTCCACTCAAAGCCTGACCTGACACAGGTACTAGTGACTGAGTCCAGAGTGGCCCTGCTGGCCTGAGCTGGCCATGATCTCCTATGCTCCCTGCGTTCTGTTCCTGGCTCCACCCCTAAATCTCAGTGCCTTTGGCCTTCCCCTCACCTGCACCTGCCCCCAGTAATTCACACCTCTTCTCCCCACACCCCTCCCACCACCCCACTTCAGGCTGTCCTTTCCTGCCCCCCACAATGGCTGAGATCTCCTAACAGGGCTTCCACCTCGCCCTTGTCAACCAGTCCCCACCTGCTGTCGGATTAATCTCACTAAATCACAGTTCTGATCACGACTCACCACTCCCTGGCTCCAGAGCTGTCCAAGGCCTCTCAACACTCACCACTTCCTCCTGCCATTCACGTCACACGCCCACCTTTTCTTCCCACTAAATCCTCTGTGTCCCACCCAAACCCAGGTCCACAAATGCTTTCTGCCAAGGGCCAGAGAGCAAGTAAATAGGCTTTGCCGGCCACATGTCATCTGTCACAACTACTCAACTCTGCCTGTGACATAGAGACAGGCATACATGACAGAATCTGGCTGTTTTCCAATAAAACTTAGTTTATAAAAACAGGTAGGGTGGACCCTACTGGTGCTGTCCTTACCCCACGCCCTCCACCTGGGATGCCTGGGCTCACCCCAACCCCAGCCACACAGCCACACATAGCCTGTCCTCACTACTCTTCTGGGCCTGGCAGCAGGTGTCATGTCATCTATGTGTCCTTGGCTTCCACTCCCCATCAAGGCAGGGCCTCCTCCAGACCCTATCCCAGTCTACCAACCCCACAAGGGATAGGGCACCATTGGCCTTCTCATCACAATCACCTAAGGGTGTTCCCATCTACCCCACCGGCATAAGCCCCAGGGCACCAGCCTGTCAAGCATGTTAGCTTCAGTGCCTGGGATATGGTGACAGGCAGCAAAAACTTCTGCTAAATAAATGAGTGAACACACAAATGGGCCTCTCAGTCCCACACTCCGATGCCCTCAGGCCTGTGCACAGGGTAGGAGACTCGTCCAGGGAGCAAATAGGGAGAGGTGGCTGCCTGCTACAGGCATGTGGTAAGAGGGCCTTGGGGCAGCCCCTGCAAACTCACTTTTCATTCCCCCAAGATGGGACTGGCTTTGTCAAGTATAAGAGCAGGAATTGGTGGGTTGAGAGCAAAAGAGATGTATGTCAAGGGCACCCAGCCTCAGGAAAGGTGAGATTTCAGTTGGGGGCCCTGCAAATTGGTGCTCTGGGCCCAGAGCTACCCAAGGGGAATGACAGGGATGGTGGCAATAGGATATGGTCAGGGAAACCACTGACCCATCACAGTCTCCCCCAGACCCCATCACATGAGCAAAGAAGCCAATCTTCCTGCATCCTTCCCTCTGTACCCACCTAGCACCCTGCACACTTAGGACTCCAAGGGAAGGAATAGGAGTTGAGAACAGCACCCCACACAGACCTGTCCTAGAAGAGGGCAGAAGGTCCAATTAATCAAATGAAATGGGACTCTGGGTTCTTCCCTTCAATCTGCACAAAGTACCTGCTCATGCTAGGCCCTATGCTCTGAGCTATACAGGGTGACACAGGAGGAGGAGACATCACCCCAGCATCTGGGACACTGGCCTAACATAGAGAGGACATACCATGATGAGAGGACAGGCAGATGGTGACTGCCTGGGTGGAATCTAAGAAGATGACCCCAAGAGGTGACATTTGAGGGGGGGTTGCTGGTGGAAAACGGTGAAAGGGGGAAGGAGAGGCATTCTGCTCAAGGAGCTGACAAGTGCAGTTCCTGCATCTGGCTCTCCCATCTGCAGGCCTGGACCCTGGTCCCCTCGCCAGGCTTCAGGAACAGAGGGCCTTGGATCAGAGTCCAAGACTGCCCTGCTCGCCCCAGACTCCCTCCTCCAGAGAATAGTGGGATGGGAAAGGGTAAGGAAATTCAGACAAGAGACACAGACAGGCAGGGCAGAGGCCCCAGCAGAGACTGCTCCGCAAACCCCACCAGGCCTTCTCCAAGTTCCACAGAGTCCCAGGCAGGAAGTGCCACCGGGTGGGGGCCACAGCCAGGAGACATACACCAGAGCAGGACCTGAGGCAGCACTGGACACATGGCACACAGGGGCCTCCAGCTCCTCTGTGGAGTCCAAGATTCCCACACTGCAGCCTAGCACCCACATCCCTCTATCCCAGAGTGGGAAAGTCCTTCATGGGAGCAGACCTGGAGGAGAAGGCCACCCCAGGTGACCAGGCTGGCCCTGCCCAGCCACCACCTACAGGATGCTGCCCTGGCCAGGCCTCTAGTCCCCTGGGTTTGGGAAGGACCCCTGAGAGGGTCCTTCAAGTCCTGACATCCAGACACCACACGTGGTCCCCAACTGGCAGCCATCTCTGGGGTCCCTGAAGCTTCCCCAAGGAAAGAGGAAGGATAGAGGAGCATAGAGACCAACAAAGCATCCTGCCTCTCTCTCTATGGAGAATCTGAGGTCCACCGGCTTCCCCCAGCCAGGCACCCATGGCTCCCTGTCCCTGTCCTTATGCAAGAACTCCCTTCTATAACTATGGGAGTCCCTATATTCCCAAGGGTCCCACAAGGGCCGCCACAGAGCCATTTGAGCAGAAATGGCTCACACCAGGGGAGCTGACAGCCAGGAGAGGGGTGTGGCCTTGGGACCCCATGCCAGCCCCACTGGGCCAAGAGCAGGAAGGAGGGCCACTCATGCCACTCCCCCGGCACCTGGCAAGGAATAGCAGGTACTCACTAAATAACAGGGCAGTGATTAGGACAGAGTCAGGGGCCCTCCCCTCCACTCCTCCAAGGAGCCTGGAGAGTGATGGTGACAGTCCTTTGGGGGAGTCTGCTTCTCTCCCTTCCTCCAGGGGGGGCTGGCCCGGCTCTCCTGCCCAAGATGACTCTGTCACTAGGTCCCAATGGACACTCATGGGAGACACCTGCTAGGAGGCAGTCCCAGTCCCCAGGATTCACAACACCTAACGCCATGCACCTTTACACACACGCCTCACCAACAAACTGCCATTATCTCCACTGGAATCAGACCAAGGTCCAGGCAGCCCCCAGATGGCAGGTCTGCAGAAAAGCAGACTGGGGCAGGAAGGAACCAAGTGATGGGCAGTTTAGCAAACTGCTGAGGGAAAACAAAAAAGGTAAAAGTGGGACTCAGAGTCATCAGGGGTTAGTACTGAGGGGGCTTGAGTCATGGCCTTGAGCTCTCCTGCACCCAAGAGGAAGCACAGTGAGGGAGAGTTGGCAGCTGAGGGGCCACCTCAGGAGGCAACATGCAGGGAAGCCTGGAGGTCGACACCAGGGCACAGTCACCTGACAGGTGGCACAGCTTTGGCTGGCTGATCTGCCCACCACTTCAGCATGAAATTGAGCGGGCAATTATCTGTAGAGTAGGACCCTGGTGGCAGCCACTCAAGCATGCTCAGTGCTATTAGGACCACCCAAGGGTGACATGGGCACCTCTGCCCAAATGAGAAGGGCCTAATGGAGGGAGCAGGACACAGAAGAGCTCCCTGCCAAGCACAGCAGCAGGGCGCCTGGAAGTCAGCTGTCACTGAGCAGGAGATCCTGCCAGGGAGAGGAAGTGGATGGGAAGAGGGCTTCCCCCACCAGACAGGAACTAGCACATAGGCCATGGGCACCCAAGAGGGACCCTCATGCTCGCCGGGCCAAGTCCCTGCTCACATCCTCATCCTGGCACTGTGGATCCTCATTGTTGACACCGTGAGCCCAGTGCCCCATTCAGACTGGTTCTTCTCAGCCTCACACAGCCAGGTCTTGCTATGCCCCCTGACCACTCCTCATATCCCACAACCTGCCTGGAAATTGAAGCCCCAGCCCCTGCCTGAAATACCCGTGGCCACCCGCCACAACCTCCCTGTACCCTTCCTCCTCCGCCCTCCCTGATATTCTGCACTGGGTCCCCTTCTAAGTTCTTTATTCTGGGGCTGTGTGTGTGTGTGTGTGTGTGTGTGTTCTGTCTAGAACCAACTTCTTCAGCAGAGAACTTCCCATAGAGAATGGGGCATGGACTGAGAGCAGCTCAGCAGAGAGAGAAACTAGTGAGAAGCCCTGTGATGTGCAACGGACAGTGCCACATGTGTCACAGCACCAACTTCAGTCCGTGTCTGCTGCTTATTTAAATGCTTGACCCTCAACAGGGCCATAAGAACCACAAAACCCAAGACCGTGTTGGCCTCATTCATCAGTGAGTCCTGGCACCTTTCACGAGACCTGGCACCTTTCACAGGACCTGGCACACACTGGTTATGGGACACATGTTGGATGGACAGGTGGATGGATGGATGGACAAATGAACATGATGGGCTTTGGAACAGGATGTAAGTTTGAAATCGTATTCTACCACCAACCAGCTAATGATCTTGAGTATATCATCTAAGCCCTCCAGGTTAATTTCCTATGTGTAAAACCAGAATACCAGCATCTCATTGTGTGACAATTCAGGGAGACAGGTAGAGGATCTGTAACACACTACCTGGTAATTAGCAGGTGGTTATTAAGTGATAACTATTACATTTCACTTGTACCCCATGGCATCTGGCATAGCACTGTGATTTAACAGGTGTTTGATACTTGGACCAGGAATGCCCAAATGAATGGGCAGGAGGAGAACCACGCCCACCACCCCCTCCCTGCCTCTGGAGTCCTTGCTCCAAAGTGAGGGCAGTCAGCGCTCCCTCCCTGCCCCAGCTGAGTCATTTCCTAGCATCATAGTGCTGCCCCAACCCCTTAGACACATCCCCTCACCTGTACAGACGTGCAGGTAGTGATGACACTGGTCCCCAGGCTGGTGCTGTCACTGAGGTCATCTGGCAAAGAAGGAGTCTTCTCCACCCGAGGGGCATGGGTGGCCTGGAATGAGGGGCCCTTAGGGGACACGTTCACATCTGTGCCATTGCCAAAGGCCTGGATGGCGTTCCCTGGGGTGGGGACAGGTAGATATCAGGACCCACCTCAGCCTGCCCACTCCCTTCCCTTGGAACAGTCTAGAAGCTGGGAGAGAGTGTAGCACATCCAAATCCAACTTTGCTGAAGCCCCTTTCAGGCACCTACCAAGTTTTCACACCTAGGCAAGAAAACAGCTCCGGGGGTTGAGAAAGACAGAGAATCCAAAGGAGGAAGAGACATGTGATGAGGAATGCAGAAGAGGAAAAGGAGGAAAAGAAGAAAGAGGGGGGCACGGGGAGCCTCAAGGGCGCCCAGGCATCTCCTCTGGGCCAAGTGCAGCAGGCCATGCCTTCAGGAGCTTCCCCACCCCAGCTCCAGAGGCACAGACTCTCCTGGCTCCTTTGCCACCACCACTGGCATCCCAAGGGCCAAGGCTTAGTCCTCTGCCCTCTCTACACCATATCCTTTCCGAGTGGCCTTCCGGCCTCCCACTCTGTCTATAGAAGAGCCTAGAAAATCTCTACTTCCATGTTCTGTGTGTACCTCAAACTCATCATGCCAGAGCCTGACTAGGCACCACTCCCAGCCACTGCCAACCATTGCTTCCTTCCCCCATATTTCCATCTCTACCTGCCCATCATCTCCCTGCATTACCATCTCTACCTGCCCAAGTCCCCAAGACAGAATCTTGGGGTCACCCACAGTGCCTCCCTAAACACCCTCCAGCCATCAACTGAGCCCACCTCCTCAAGACCTGTCCACCCCATCTCTCTTCACTGTCCCCTCCTGTGACCCACATCACTCCCTTCCCTCATGAGCAGCTACCGCAGCCTCTGATGTCACTCTCCCTGTTGAGTCACTTGTCAGAACCCCATCTCTAACCTCCACCACCTCCACACCACAGGCAGATCAGATTTCTGGAAAGCTGACCTGATCTCAACACCACCTGCTGACATCCCTTCAGGGACCCCCACCACCACCCTCACTACCTGCAAGGCAGGAAGATCCCCATGACTTCAGGCATGTGAGGTCCTTCATGAGGAGGATGGTTTCTACCTGTCTGGAGAATTCTGCCACTCTGGTCACTTTCAGTGCTATGTAGCAATGCTATACCATGGTGGGCAGTTCCCTCAACCTGCCATGGCCTTCTGTGGTACCCTGGACCTCCACCCAACGTTTACTGGCTGGTGCTCCCTGACCGATGCCCAGGAACTCAGCCGGCAATGGGTTCACCGTCTGAGAAGCCTTCAGGGCCTCCCTCTGCCTGGTGACTTGGGCATCCCCACCCTGGCTGCTCAGGAATGCTGAGTAGACCCCCCCAATCTGGGACCTGTATCCCCATCCTGTGATCAACACAGCTCCTCACTGCATGCTCCCTGGTGACTTGTCTCTCTGTATCCTCAGTGCCATAGAGAAAGGATGGAGAGAAGGATGGAGGAACAGATGGACAGAAGGAAGAAAGGAGGAGAGGAAAGAGAGAAGAGAGCTTCACGGGGACACAGATGGCAGTGGGTATCAGACTGGAAAGATCAAAGGCAGCCTGAGCATGGCGGGCTCCAACCTCTCTCTCTAGTCTCTGGATTAGGAGTTTGATGACTTGAAAGAAAGTCACCAATTCCAAGGGGAAATGAACTCATTCAAGGGAGAAGTGACAAATGCTGGCAACCCTCAGGAGAGGGCTCTGTCTCCAAAGGCGCATGGCTGGAGCTGGCCTGCCCACAGTCATAGTGTGAATCCCCAAGAGCTCAAAACCGCCATAGGCAACACCATGATGGAGAAGCATCATATCTACCACCGGTCATTCCCATGCATGGATAGGGAGTGGCTAGGATAAAGGGGGCCCTGAGGGGCGTCTGGGGATGGGGAGGACTCTCCAGCACTTACGGAGGCACGGGTTTTCCGTGAAGTCTCTGAGGAACTTCTCACACTCCTCCTCCATGTTCCCACTGCCACGACAGCTGCACCAGGGGGACACCACGATGCCAGTGGGGTTGGAGTCCACGTAGTTGGGGGTCATATCAAACCCTGGGCAGGGAGAAAGGGAAAGGAAAGGAGGAAGGGGTAGTAAGGCCTTCCCCTTGAGCTCCAGGGCCCCTGGCACAGCAGAGCATGAGCTAAGGACCTGTCATCCCACTTGTCCCCCAAACACACACATATGTCAAGTCCTAACTCTGAGCACTACTGTGGGGGACAGAGAGGCCAGATCCTTAGAGGATGCTGGGCTCCTCATCACCAGGAAGGCTGAGAAGCTGCTCCCATCAGGTGGGCCCTGTCTTTCTCTTTCACCAACAATCACAGAGTGTGCTAGAATCAGGGTGAGTGAGGTTCACAGCCTGGGCTTACATCCCAGTGCCAACATTTACCAGCAAGGTAAGCCTGTGCAAGTTACTGAACTTTCTATGTCTCAGTTTCCTCATCTGCAGAATGGAAATATCAACAGCCCATAGTAGCTGTCAGGAGAACCCAGATAGTCAGTCCATGTAAATGGCTTAGTGCAGTGCCCAGAATATCAGAACCATGCCATAAATGTTACTTTTTCTTCCAATTTCAAAAGCCTCATAAGGTTCTGGGACATCCCCTACCCCCACCCCCACCCCACAATAAGGACCAGACCCTCCTCCTTAAGATAGAGATAAAGACAGGCCTCTACCTCCTAGCCACAGAGCTGCTTCCCCTGGCTCAATCTGCCACAGAGAAGGCCAGGAGGCTGCCTCCACCAGCTGCCTGAGTTGGGCTGAAGCCCCTGCCCTGCTGAGAGGGACACAGCAAGAAGCCACTGCAAGCCCAGGTGTGCTGGGGCGGGGGGGCTTACCAATCATGCCGGCATAGGAGCCCAGACACGCCTGGTAATTGTCCGTAGGGCAGCTGGTGACCGTCTGGTAGGAGGCTCGACAGTTGGCATGAAAATCTGCCAGCCGGGACCTGGTGGTGGAGAGAAGACCCAACAGAGAAAACAGCTTAGTCTGGCTGCCTCTGTCCTCTGCTCCCTCTGCCCAGCAGTCACAGAACTTCTCCTCCCTGCAGTGTCCCAGCACCGGGAGAAGCCAGGAAGACAGAGAGGAGGAAAGGAGGAGGAACCAACTCTTAGGGGCCTCAAGCTGTGAGCTCCTTGAGGACAAAGACAAAGAACTAGTGACCTACTGGCAAAAAGGACTCTAAAAAGCACAGCCACTGCCTGCTCCAAATGGCTTTTAGGCAGAGAACACAGAGAGGACCCGGGGTCAGTTCACAGAGAACACAGGGACCCAAGGCAGGAAAGCTGGGCCCTGTTGTCTGCTCAGTCACACTCCTGGATGGCCTTGCCACCATTACATCATTCTTCCCATCTGCAAAATGGGTACAATAATCCCTGCCCTGGCTACCTCCTAGGACCTGCCTGAGGGTCAAAGGAACCAGCACACACAGAGGTGAAAGAGGAGTATCTTAGGGTGGACATGCAACGCACATTCCCAGCTGGACTCTCCTGCATCCAGTCAGATCCAAGGCTCCCCTGCCATCCCTCCATTCAGTCCCCAGTTCTTCCAGGCAAATCAGCCTTTCCATCCCCCATATCTGTAGCATGATGTCACCCACGCCTCTCTGTCGGCATTGATGGTGCTGCTGCTCATGCACGGCTCTGTGCTCCCCACAAGCCAAGAGCTGCCTGAAGACAGACACTGTCTGACCTGGGCCTGTTCCCATCCCCAGAACCAGGCCCGATGTGGGAGGTCCCAGAGAGCACAGAGACACCCATGTCTCTGCAACCTCGGCAACCTCGACTCCTGCTCCCTCACTCTGGAGCTCAGCATATGAGAGAAAGTGCTGTGAGAGGGTGGGTGGGCTGGAGTCTCTACCCCTGTCCCACTCCTACAGGGTCCTGGGAGGTGAGCTGGCAGGGGCAGAGACTAACAGGTTGATGGGATTTGGAGGCAAAAACAACCCCCAAATCTGTTGTGGGCTGGATTGTGTCCCCTGCCCCAACAACAACAACAAAAAAAACTACGTGAAGTCAAAGTCCTAATCCCCAGGACCTATGAATATAGTCTTATTTGGAAATAGGGTCTTTGCAGGTGTAATCATGTTAAAATGAGGTCACAGAGGATTGGGGTGACCCTAGATCCCATAACTAGGGTTCTTGTTATTCCAAAATATATATAAAATCAGCACATTGTACCTCATACATGCAGTAATGTACGTAGTTATGACCTAATAAATAAATAAATAAATGCTCCATTAATACAAAAAAAAAAAAAAAAAAAAAGGATGGAGAGAAAAAGGAGAAAAAACGCAAACACCCAGGGAGAATGTGACACACCATGAGAGCAGAGGTGTTGGAGTGAGGTATGTACAGCACAAGGAACACCCAGGATTGCAATGACGCCAACTAGGAGAAAGCAAAGCCATCAGCAGATGCTCCCTCCAGCCCTGCCAACGCCTGAACTTCACACTTCTGACGTCCAGAATGCAGAGACGATAAATTTCTGTTTTAAGCCACCCAGTTTGGGGCATTTCGTGACAGCAGCCCCAGGAAACTAACACAGAACCTTCAAAGACTTTGAAAGTTTGGCCAAATGGCTCTCTCCAGAAGGAGCCAGGGGGATAGGGCCAGGCCTCAACCCTGAGGTGTGATGAAAGTGGGCAAGATAAGGCCAGAATGGAGCTTCCATAGGGTGTGGGGCAATGGGGCCACCAGATCATCTGTGAGCAAAACCTCTGGTTACCATCATCTCCCCGCCAAAGGGGCATCCAAGCACCAAGTTGTAACTGAACTGCAGGAATCCATTCCAGCACCAGGTGGTCAAGTGTCAGCGTCACCTCCCTCCTACCCCTCCCCAAGGCTCACTCCAGTCCCTCCCATGAAGCCCTTTTCCACCTGGCCCAGGCAGGTGATCACGCCACTGCCCAGGGACTCACTGACTTAGCCCTGTTCAGTCTCTCCAACTGGAACACATGAGCCCAGAGGGGCAGACGCTATAGATTTCTTCCTCCATCTCCTCCATGGTCCCTTTTGGATAGGAACAAGGTGGTAAATATCCTTTTTCCAAATACAGAGGGTGCCCAAAAAATGTATGCCCGTTTTAAGAAAGGAAGAAAATGTATTAAATTTTATTTATTTTTTTTCAGTTTCAGATTAGTGTGAGGATACAATTAAGTTACAATGTTTGCATCTGTTAGGTAGAGTCCCTATAGTAGTGTGTCCCATGAGAATGTATTAAACTTTTTAGACTCAATACATACTGATCAGAAAAGATGAATACGAGTCACCTTGAGCACCTCCTGGAATTGCAGAAGTCCATTGTGACTTGAGTATTACAAATTTAATAGTTTTTTCCTTTCTTAGAATGTGTGTACATTTTGAGGGAGGGGGACCACTGGCTATGTCAAGCCCCTGCCAAGGGACTCACAGACTAAAGACAGTAATGCACATATGTTGATGCAATATCAGACAGGAAATCACAGCTGATGGGGTCAGGGTAGGATGCCATCATGGTCCAGGGTCCCGGGCATGCGTGAGAGCAGCTATCTGCCCACCACGGCAGACCTGAGGCCCTGAGCTCCATCCCAAGGTGTTGGGAACCTCCCAGACAGTGCCAGTCCCCTCCCACGGCACAGAGCGGGGCTCGCTTCCTCCTGTGAGGTCGGTTCTCTGTCACCAAGACTGGGAACCCTAAGGATCTTGACTGGCCGCCACCAGCCATGGCCTCTCCACCATCACTGGCCACCCAGGCTGGAGGAAGGAGGCGTGACCCCAGAGAACATGGCTTCCTGCTGCAGATGCCCTTTGGGGAATCCATTACCTAATGATGAGCCACAGAGAGGCAGGGCCATGAGGGCAAGGTGGGAGTAGAGTGAGCCAGACTGGAAACAGAGGGGGAAGCATTTAGGAGTGCTGGCCAGAGGGCTCCTCCACAAAGAGGACAGGGGCAGCCCCAGCCACTGGGAGAGGAGGAAGCATCTGTCACATAGCCTGTTCTGTCCCATGCTCACTGGCCATGTGACTTTGGGCTGGCCTACCCTGTCTCTGGTGCTTGTTAACTGGGGACACTAAGCACCAGAGGTCTCCCAGGGCCATGACAAAGAGCCAACAAGAAAGCCTGGGACAGCAGATGCCCGATGTCCACAGAGGTATCACCCCTATCTGCCTTCCTTACCCAGCACAGTGCCTGCCACTGTTCCCACATAAGGAACAGCTTTCCCTGGTGTCTGATAGAGGGGAAAAAATACCTGTTCCTGCTGCTGCAGACCCACACAGGGCAGATGGGCACAACAGGGAGACAGCTCCTCTCTCCCCCTCACTTTGGATGCCAGGTTCTCCTGACCCCACTATCCTCCACGCAGTGCTAGGGACACAGGACTACAGCAGAGCCCTCAAATCAGCCCTCATCCCAGGCCCCCGGGGGTGACCAATGGGGCAGCAGCAGCCCGCTCCTCTCGGGCTGTGGCCTGTTTCCCTAACAGCAGCCTGATCAGCCGGCGCCAGGGCCTCAGAAAGGAAGCTGTTCAGAAAAGAGAGGGGGAGGACACAGGCGTGAGAGTGGCAGGCAGCACGGGGGAAGACAAAGTGAAGGAAGTGGCTAAGCCTTCTGTTCTTCCATTCTCAGCGTCAAGGCAGCCTTTGGCAAGCAAAAGCGACAAATGGGGCCATTTAGGAGGAGGCCACGTCCAAGTCCAAGTCTCCAGGAGGCCTCTGATTGTTCAAGTTTTTCTCCACCCCTCAACACACAATAAAGTTCACAGTAGTAGGTTCCCTCTGTCAACATCAAAAACCAAGTGGTATCAATTTCCTTCAAGCCCTCGACACAGTCCAACTCCAACCACGATGGAACCAGCTGCAGAAGGCCCCGGGCCCCAGCCATGGTAGGCATCATTCTCCAAGACTCGTGTTATCCTTTTCATAATACATGATGAGCCAGCTGGTGATCTCTGCACTCTCTCTAGGCCAGATGTCACTCTTCCCTCAAACACCGGGAGGTCACCCATCTCTTGGACTCCGTCCTTACTGCCAAGAACAGACTTTTCCTGGATCAGCCCCATTGCTTCACAGATTTCTGCCTTTTAGAGCCCCATAAGAGAGAGGGCATAAAAGAAAGCAGGAGAGAGAGGGAGGGATAGACAAATGGACAGAGAGAGAAAAACAGAGAGCCAGCTAGAGAATCAAATGAAGACAAGCCAAGTCCGTCTCAGCTGAGATCAAGCCAAGACTGGCATGTAAACCCAGGGCAGCAGGTGGATTCCTCTGACACACACACCCACTCTGGGCTTGTTTCATCAGCAGCTGCAGCCTATTCAATCACAGGAAAGCGGCAAAAGGAGAGAGATGCTTGACCTCCACTTTGATGAAAAGGTTGACGTACTCAACACAGAGCATCCAGTTAATTTGAACTTCAGAGAAATGGTGACCTGCTTTAGTATAAGTATGTCCCATGCAATATCTGGGACATACTTATACTAAACCGTTTTACTTCATTATCTAGATTTCAAATTTAACTGGGCATCCTACATTTTATTTGTTAGATCTGGCAACCCTAGATGGCGAACATGTGTGCCCCCCCCCAAAGAGGAAAAGAACAAAGCTGGGTGTGCAAAAATCAAACACACAAGCAGAAGTCATCCAAAGTTGAGGGCGGGGGGTGGACTTCCTATAGATCTGGTACTCAAAGTGTGTCCACAGACCAACAGCATCAGCATCAGCTGGGAACGTCTCAGAAATACAAATTCTCCAGCCCTCCCTGCCCCCACCCCAGACATGCAATATCTGAAATTCTAGGGGAAGGGCCCAGAAATCCCTCCCTTAACAAACCCTCCTGGTGACTATGAGGCAGGCTGACGTTTGAGGATAGGGCAGTCTGCACAGATGTCAGAGCAGGACTTACGGGTACCTTTCAGGCCCCACCCCCTGGTCTCAGCTTTAACTATAGCCACTTTATGGCCCAGCAATGGACGAAAGGATGGCTTTCTACAGCCAGAGAGGCTCATGGTTACATGGAAAAGAGTGTACAAGTCTGTATTTTTATTTGTTGGATCTGGCAAATCTGTATAATCTCACACACACACATTTTTAACACCATGGAGATACACAATCACACTTAGATACATTCTTCCCAGAGCTGTGCTTTGGTCTTAGCCAGGAGAAGGTAGATGGGCACCTGTTATCCATGAAACCCTCCCTTGGCCCAGACTGTAAACACCTTCCCAAATACATAGATTCCCAAATTTGTCTGGGGTGAATTACCCCCATGGAACTCAAAACTTTCCAATGCTGGCCCCCACATCTTTTCCCAAAGCTCCCATGTATCAAGTTATGCCTGCCAGGGAACTGCCATGGAAACCGACATATTTCTACTGGTTCCAGAAGTGAAGTAGGAGAAAAAAAGAGTTGATTTTTATTGAGGACTTACTATGTGTTGGGGACCATTATCTCATTTTACTGAACACTCCCCAAAGCAGCGTATCTCACAAAGAAAACGGAGTAGCTCGCACCATCATACACCCTGCAGCTGACACACCATGACTGGCCGGGCGTGTCCTTGAGAACAGGGGTGGTCACCAGCCTGGCACAAATGAATGGGGCATTTGAATGTTTCCTGGAGGGAAAAAAGGGTTTCCAAGAAGTGCAAATCACTCATGATAGGCTTCATAGACAATTTATGGAAATGTAGAGAAAATGGCCTTAATAGACCCAAGTGCTTCTGGAATGGCTTTCCGACGTCCCCTCTGGCAGTGAGGGGCTTGGTTAAATGGGCTCAATGTGATATGACACTGAGAAAGGGGACAATAGATTTCACACACGTGGCTGCTCTCTGACACCTCCAGGGCTCTCTGTGGACACCCTGGTTCCCCATCCTCTCCTGTCTCCTCCAGGAGGCCCCACCACTTATTTCATAAACCCAAGGATCAACTTGGCTTCTTTCCCTCCTGTTTACTTCTTAAGTAAACATGTACAGCCAACACTTATTATTCTTTCTACCCAGAATAGCAGCTGCCCTGGGGATGGGCAGAGGAAGTTCTGAGAAAGGCTGAACGCCACGGCCAGGACCCAGGAGGACACATGACCCAGGCCAGCCACAGCACCCCTTTTCCCTGGCCACACTGGTCTAGGCGTAAGGAAGTACCATAAGCCAAGCCTAACAGGGTGATTGCCTGAGGTTTTCTCAATGGGGCAGGCAGAGAAGAACATTCTTTTCCTTATGGTTATGAGACACCACAGATGAGAGTGGAGATACATGGAGACCACAGTTCTAGTCTTGTAATCCCAATAAGAAAATAAGAACGTACATGCAGACAAAAGTGGATGCGAAAGACAAAAAGACAGAAAGAGAGTCTTATCTGTACTTCAGTCCCTGGAATACGTCCTGCCCTTGCTATATTCCACTATGTAAATCAATCGATTGCTGTTTGGGGGTTTTTTGTAAGCTAGTTGGGGCTATGTTGCTCAAAACAGAAAAATTCTTGACTACTACTTAGCTTTGCTCTGCGATTTTACAAGACTTTCTCTGCCCAAGTTCTAAGAAACCCGAAAACACACACACACAAAAGAACACATAGGCCAAAAATTAAAACCACAAAGAGTTGGTCCAACCCATACCAAAGAGCCAGGCCTGCTGGCAGGAGCACTTCAGGGAGAGCAAACTTTGAAAACAGATAATGATCAAGTTTATGAAGGAAGACAGATCTGGCCTTGAGCTCCTTCTCCAGCTTAACTAAAAAAGGAACAGTTCCGATGGGTATTAACACCAGGGAAGGCTACATCACCATCAAAAATGGCAAGGACGTAGACTGTGTCAATCTATGAAAATTTAAACGTGGAATCGTGTTAAGAGATTAAAAAGCAGGAGACAATACAGTTTATGCCCCCCGGTTACAAACAGGGGGAAATGTTAAGTTATGAACCGGTGAGATTCAGAAGTGAATTTTAGAAGATGCTAACAGAAGACAGTGCTCATTATGTTCTCTTTTAATAAAGTTGCTTTAAGAATGTAATTATTTCTTTAAGTTTAATTGAACGAGGCCTCAAGAATCCTGAAGTTATTATAAACAATGATTTTTCTAAGCCCTTGATTAGAGAAAATGTTATTGGTTCTGGAAACCTCAGCAAGTTCAACTGACCCTCTGGTCCAAGATAAACAGGATGAGACAGAAAAGTCACCATCTCAGAGTGGGCAGCTCCTACCGTGTTTCCCCCAAAAATAAGACCTACCCAAAAAATAAGCCCTAGCAGGATTTCTATGCATTTGTTAAATATAAGCCCTAGCCTGATAATAAGACCTAGTGATGGGCGTGGCTATGAAGTGTATCTGCATAGCCATGCCATGCATTTCGGCGTGGAGTAGTAAGGAATTAGTCGGAATACCTTT
The DNA here is from genome assembly GCF_000181295.1 of Otolemur garnettii. Classification (NCBI taxonomy): domain Eukaryota; kingdom Metazoa; phylum Chordata; class Mammalia; order Primates; family Galagidae; genus Otolemur; species Otolemur garnettii. Next base: position 7,280,985 of record NW_003852469.1, on the reverse strand, counting down.
TATCTGCCACAGCTCCTTTCTCCGAGCTGTTCGCACTTGCATGGTGCACGTGTGGTAACCGCAGTCACAGGCATCCTATTGCGCAGTGTGAATGGCTAGGGGAAAGGAGTTCCTGCATCACTAGCGCCAGCCCCACCAACAAGGTCGGCTCCCCCTGTCAGGTTCCAGAAGAAGATGACTTAACTGTATTTGAATAAATGTAGACTGTGGTACTATACTTAATAAAAATAAGACATCCCCTGAAAATAAGCCCTAGTGTGTCTTCTTGAGAAAAAATAAATATAAGACATTGTCTTATTTTCAGGGAAACATAGTAGGTGCTTTCCAGCTAGATGGAGAGAAAGTCAGGTATTGCCCTGGAAAATGGCCACCAAACTCTTCGGGATGTAACCAAGACCTCAGGGTGACTGCTGCCTTCTCTGAGAACCCTGCCCCTCTGCCCCAGCCCCTCCACAGAAGCACATCCCAGCCCTGAGATCCAACTTGTGATGTCATGTTGACTTAGTGTGAACCTTGGTTCAGCCACTACAATCTGTGTGACCTTGAGAGTTAGTCATTACAGAAGGTTCTGTTTCCTCATCTGCAGAATGGAGATTAACAACAGCATGTACCTCACATGGTCCTTGCCAGGATTAAATAAGTAACTGTATGGATGTATTATGGGCATGTTTGGACAATGCCTGACACACAGTGGGGACTCTGTCAACACTTGCTATTGGGATTATTAGGAGGCCCCATAGCACAAGACACCATACAGAAGGCAGGAGCTCTATCTCTTCAAGCCAAAGGGACACGTTCTCTCTGATCTCTTAACAGACATCTCCTGTGTTAGTACAGCGCCACACAAACTAACATTGACACATGGTACTCTGACAATTCTCTGGCATTTGTGTCATTATATCTGCTTAGGGATAAGGAGACAGAGGCCTACAGAGACTAATTAACTCATCTAATGTCACAGCAGCAAGGCCAGAAGACTTGTCAAATTCTAGCTCCAAAGCCAGTGGGTTCCACCTTTGCTCTGCTGCCCCAGCTCCCGAGCCATCCCCCTCTCCCAGCATTTTGAAGCCACAGAATGAGAGAAGCTTATTTCTCCACTGGAGCCATCTGAGGGTATCACTGGGGTGGGCAAGGAACCACCTGCCTCCTTGCCCACCTCTTTTTCAAACAGGCTAGAGCTGACCCAACATCTGCTGTCTCCTCCAGGGGAGCCGAAAAGGTGCCCTTGGGCAATGACCTGAAGAAGGCTGTAGATGGAGCCACTGACTAGAAGCAATCTACCAGACCCTGACTACCACCAAGAGACCACCATGCCTACCACAGCAATGGGCCCAAGCCTGCTCTAGAAGAGATCAGGAGAGCCTGGATGGGACAGAGGCCAACCCAGGCCTACTTGGATCTCCTCCCCGGGGCCAGAGACGGGAGCTGAGGCTGTTAGCTCCTCCAAGAGACTGCTCCTTCCCATCCTCCAAAAATAGGTAGATGGGCAGATCCTTTTTGCTCTATCTCCCCCAATCCCTTCACCTATGTTCCAAACCTCTCATTGCCTGGTAAGAGGAGAAAAGAATTAAATGTATGCATCATTTGATTTTAATTGAAGGACTGTTCTATTTCATTGAACTGCTAAGTAAGCTGAACAAGAGATTGTGTTTACATAAGCAAACCCCGAGTCACTATAGACTTGCTGTCACATTAAGTCAATACTTATGAAGGCTCTCTATTTAATTATTCAGTAAGGATTGACTTATTATTGTGTTAAGAGTGTGGTTAGCCTTGAGCTAGGTAGGTAGCCAGCCAGCTGAAAGATTTCTTTCTACCTGCTTCTGAATGCTGATACGGTTCTTGCTAGTGGCATGAGGTGGGGATTCTTCCCGCTCTCCCTCTCCACTCCTGTCCTCCCTCCTGCTGTAGAACAGAAGGCTTCAGGTCCCCCTCCCTTAAGCAGGGGTGGCAGATGACCCTGCCCTGGGCAACCTCAAATGGTCTTCCTAAGACCAGTAGTTTGTCCTCAGTCCCTGACACTGAAGTCTCCTTCTGTTTTCAGCTCTAGCAGTGCCGGCCTCTCTTCCCACTCCCAACTCCGAGAACCTCCTATTCAAAGATACAGACTTCCACCAACGTTTCTCCTCCTGTCAACCGCCACGAAATGTGTTTCTCAATCCATGCAAACTTATTATTCCATGGCACATTATGACAAAGATCTAGATAGGTTCTTCCATCAAATCACATTTCTTAAAGCATGAAGTACAGAGGGTAATCCAGAGATAGCCACCCAATCTAAACTGCGGACCAGCTGGGGAGGCAGAACATCTGGGTGATTAAGTGGAAAACCCCAGGCACCAAACATCTGGGTTTATCCACCAGCTCTGCCATGACAAAGGGCACAAACTTGGGCAACTTCTCACCCTTCTGTAGTGGAATATCCTCACCATAAAGGGGGGCTAGTAGTTCCTGGGAAGAGGGGCTGAGATTGCCAGGAGGTGCCGGGACCATGCCTGGGCTTTTATGAGGGGTCCTATATATTTCTAATCTAACTCCCCCCGCCCCCCAGAGAATTCTCTGGGCTTCTGGAGTCCAGCATCCACCACCCTGATCCCCACCACAGACAGGACCATCGTTAATGCAAAAATGTGTTGATGTTGCATCAACACCAGCACTAAGATCGCTCAGCCCCCTCCCCCATGCCCTCCAGCAGATCTGTCTCTCCCCCTTCCAGTGGTCTGGTAGCTGTTAGGAACTTGGGAAAGTATCTCTGCTTTCTCTGATAACAGCCATTCACTAAAGTAGGCCCCAGGGGCCAGCAAGAATTAACATACATCCTTAAGCACCACACTTAACATGCAGAAGTGCCTTGGGGACCTACAGAGGAGAAGCCAATGGGTCTCAGCGGAGACCGGCTGGGTAAAGTGTCCATTCCAGACAAGCAGAAGGGCAAAGGAAGTCAGTCACCAGGGTGGAATATTTGGGTCAAAACATCCACTGTTTATGAGCCACCACCCCTGGAAACCTCTCAGGCCCAAGTGGCTGTGAAACCCACACAGAAGAGTGTTTGGGAGACTCAAGGAAGCCACGCGTGCAAACATACCTCTGAAAAACAGAATTTTCTATATACATGTTTATTATTTTTTCCGTGGGAATACCAAGAAGTTCGATCTCACCCAAAGTTTCTTCTTCAGCTAACTTACCAGACGGTTTCCCACCACAGGAGCCAGAGAGGGGATGGAGACCCGTGTGAGCAAGTGGGCAGGAGCCTGCATAGTACAGCCTGCACCCACCAAGCAGGAGGGACCCGGTGTGGCTGGGCAGTGCCTCAGCCAAGTACAGCAGGGACACACCTCAGAGTCTGCAGGAGGCCTCAGCCCAACTCCCCACCACCCTCTATTCCGGCCTTTTAGTACAAACTGAGTAGACAAATATTTTTCCTACCAGGCAAATATCTGAGCAGCTATGCGACCACTAGGAGTCTTTCTCATTATATAGACTAATGAGAAGGCTGTGTTCTCAGGAGCAATTTATCAAGGCAGCATCCATTATAAATGACATTTTTCCTGATCTAACAAAGGACGTGGGGTTGGGGGAACTGGTTAAAAGGAAATGTTTAGCTGATTCCAGAAACCATTCAGAAATTAATTACCCACCCCCTTGCTGGCCAGCACATTTCCCCTGGGGCTCCTCGTCCCACTGTCTGCCCACCTCCCGGCCACCTGAGCCATGGGCGTGGGGAAGGGAACGATGCTGGTTCCCAGGAACACGTCGCCTTAGGAAGGGAGCAAAGTCTTAGGTGGCAGCATCACTGGAGCAGATAAGACTAGATTATTTGTGGTCCCAACTTGCTGATGCAAGATGAAAACGACAGCCCACTGCAGCTGCTGAACTCAGCTGTTTTTCTTTTTCTTCCTTCTCTCCCCTTCGCTGAGGTTAGTGTTTTACAAAAAAGGACTTTAAAAAAATAAAATCTATAAACTGGGGGTTTCCAACCTGTCACCTTAAGGTCAGGCACACAGAATGAGGCCTCCAGGGAGGAGAGCATGTGGGCCCGCAGTCACAGCTGAACGCTGTGGGCTCTCTCACACGTGTCCCCACATGCACAGATGAAGGCCCTGGTCCCCAACAGACACACACAAGGCCACACACCCCTCAGACACAAAGCCCCTGCTGCCCTGAATCAGAGGGCCTTTCTCTAAGCCCCAAATCTTGGGTCCTCTCTGTTTCTACCTTCCAGCTCCACCTCTACGACAGGTGACATTCGATCTCCCTTTGACATGAGAGGGCCACAACCTAGGGGCCCGTGGGTGGGCAGTGTGTACATGGGTGTCCATTACATGCAGCTGCAGTCTTGCATCGGGCCAGCTCCCCACATGGAGTGGCTGCAGAGAAACCAGAGAGGACACAGCAGATATTCAGGCCAGGAGAGCAGATGGTCACTGGGTCCCTGGGATTACTCACAAGCCCTAGGAAAACCTCTGCTATAAAGAAAGTGAGCACTGGGACTCTGGAGCATCTGAGAATTAGAACTGGAACTTCAAGCTTCATCTGAGGGAAAGATGAAGTCCCCAGGAAGACCACTCCCACCTTGCAGGAGAAAGACGGTAACTCCTCCGTGAAGAAAGGATGCTGAGAAAAAGGATGAGGAGGCCCTTGCTTAGCTCATCAGGTGCCTGAATGAATTTACCTTAGAGCAAGCAGATTTGGGCACATGGCAAAGCTACTCACATCTTCTACCGGGGTCCCTCACACCACATTGCAGGGCTCTGCCAAAGCTGAGGTTTAAGGGGCAGAGACAGGACACAGAAGTGCATGGCACAGAAGGAAGAAAAATCTGAATCAAAATCAAGACACAGGGAAGGGCAGAACAGGAAGAGAAGAAAGTCTGGCAAGGCCAACAGTACTGCAGACAGCAGGGAATGCCCAAGCAATGGGAACGCAAGAATGGGTTTCAGAGGCGGAATCTAGAGAGATTCTGAGAGTCTGGACGCATGACCAGAAGCCCTTCCAGGGCACCAGGACTCAAGCTCAGGGCAAAAGGAAACTCCTAAGGGATTATCCTCTCGGTCTCTCCAGGAAATGGGGGGGGTCTCCCCAGGTCCCCTCAGCAGGCTTTAGACCCCCCAGAGAAACTCTGAAGCAGAAGGTGTGCCAGGACCACACACTCAGTCTTCTTACCCAGTAGGCTAGAAAGTGGGTGGCCCTTAAACCACTGGCCCACCAGCCCCTCCTGCAAAATAAACTCCAGTTCCTTAACCCTGACTCTGTGTGGGCATCTGGGTGTGTCAGTCAAGGTGAGTTCCCACGGCAGGTGGCAGAGGCCAGGGGCTGACTCAACAGATGAGGCCTCAGTGAAAGGAGCCAAACAGGATGGAAGAAATAGAGGCTGCAGGGATGGAGCAGGTAGGAAGCTAGAGACCACGGCCCAGACTTGCCCACAAACAAGAGGAGCCACGTGCATAGGAAGGTGGTCTACACCCTCAGAGCCACAGTGTCTGTGGGTAGGAAACTAGATCAGGGAGATGACCCTTGAGCTTTAGGTCCCAGGGAACAATCCTACAGCTTCCTTCCCAGGTAGGTACATGTCCCAGCAGGAGAGCAAGACAGCCTCTGCCTGCAGATGGCCTGGTGTGTCATGTTCTTGCTGCCCTTGGCCTACTGGTGGCACACCAGGTGTCCTTACAGGTCACCTGAGTTCCAGCCAGGTATTTCTGGTGGGGGAATGTAGAAGAGAGAGAGTGGAACCCACCTATCCCTGCTCTGGCCCAAAGAACAAGTTCTATAGGAATCTCAGGCAGGAAGAACACAGACCAGTTGTACAGCTGACGGGATGTCTCTGAACTCCCGGTTGACAAGGCCTTCTGCAGTAGTAAATCTGCAAATGATGGGCTGACAAACACGCTGTTGGAAGGCCTTAAATGGACCCCTCCTCAACCAGGAGGCCAACTGGGAACAGCAATCCGAGACCAGGCAGCTGGTGATCTGCAAGCAAAGGCTCTGAAATGGGCGGAGTCTGACATTTTACTGCAGGTGTGCGAGACCCCAAGACAATGGTAAGGCCATGTGTGTGGTACTGAACAGAAATGAGATGAAGAATAGTCACATCCCAGGGGCACGGAGGAGCTGACAAGGAATGTAGTAGCCAGTCCCACTGACACATCCCCCCCAAAGACCCACCCCTGGGCTCCAATACAGGTAGCACATGGAACAGTCCCTGCCAACGGAAGTCCCTCTGGGGACGTTCAAGGGCCCCACTGGGCTGCAACATCTGGCTGCAGTGGGGTCATGGCCCTGGCACAATGCGTGAACACTGGCCTTCCAAGCTAGATCTTCTTCCCAATATTTGAAGCAGATTCAGCCATTCTGGAGAGGCTAATGCCAGTGCATCCCAAAGAAGACTCCTGAGTTTCTCCCAGAACTGAGACCTCAGGTCCTGGTTGTAGGAGTGAAACCTGCAGACCAGCTCTCACCACAGGGCAAGAAGCTGCTATGGTCAGCAACAGGACAGTGAAGGGGCTTTGTGGCTTTAAGAGGACAGGAGGCCAGCATGGAAGCCCCTCACAGAAGCCCAGCGCCTGGCCTGGGGCAGAGGAGAGGCCCCCAGGTTACAGAAGCAGCCCAGATACTCAGGCAGAAACCTGTACTATGGAAACCTGTATTTTTAAGCTGTTCATTTTTTCTATAATTAGTTGCTTTTTAGTCCTGCCTTTGTATTTACTAAGAGAACTACCAAACTTATCATAAGTAATAATAGCCAACAATTTTGAGTGTTTACTATGTCTGCTAAGCACCCCTGAAAACATTACTGCATTTAATCTTGATAGACACAGGGAGCGCAAAATTCCCCACTTTACAGAGAAGGAAGCTGAGGTTTAGTGAAACTAAATGACTATGGCACAGGTGGGAGGTGTGGGGGCTGCACTCAAACCCAGCTCTGCTGAGCTATAAGCCCAAGGCAGCCAATCCTCTCCGAAGTGTGCAATGGCCTGGGCCACTGCTCTAATGTATATACAGCATCACCCTCCAGGGCTGGATGTGGTGGTGGCAGCAGAATCTAAGGGAGAGCCCTCAAGATAAGGGAGATGGTCACAAAGGCAGAGCATAGTTGCCTGACCTTGAACATAGTGTCTCTCCCCTGGGAATCTCCTCTGAGCTCCACGCAGAGGATGCTGGGCTTCACTGCCATGGGGAAGGCTGGCCCCTCACCAGGCAGCCTCCCACCTGCTCTTGGTCTCTGCCCTCAACATTGTGGTCTTTCTCCAGATCCTCCTTCTGCCTAGACCACAACAGTAACCCTAACATGGGGACAGACACCCTCTCCAGAGCTCTGGCACTGCCCCACGTCCTCTGTCTATCTACAGAAGCCCTCTCACAGTTCCCAGCCTTTCTAGAGCAGTGCCCCTCCTGTCTATCTCTCTGGCGATATTAACTGGCAGGAAGTTTTCCAGGTCCCACAAGTCTTAAGGGTCACAGTGACAGCAACAAGATAGTCTTTCTTTGGATGCAGAAGTGTGGGAGACCCTACTTCACCCTGTTAATTTCCTAGGGTGGCCCTAACAAATTACAAACTGTGGTGATTTCAAATGATAGAAGTTTGTTCTCTCAGAGTTTTGGAGACTAACAGTCCAAGATTCAGGTGTTAGCAAGGCCAGGCCCCAGGGGAAGATCCTTTCTTGCCTCTTTCAGCTTCTGGTGGTGCCGGCTTCCCTTGGCTTGTGGCTGCATCACTTCAATCTCTGTGTCCTCTGTCACCTAGCCTTCCTCCCTGTGTTTGAGCATGCCCGCTCCTTATAAGGACACCACTCACTGGATGTAGGGCCCACTCTAATGCACTATGAGCTCATTTAACTAATTATATCTGAAAAGACCCTATTTCCAAAGAAGGCCACATTCCGAAGTCCCAGGGGACATGAATTTGGGGAGCCATTCAATCCACTACACTCATTAATCCTCTTCTACTTCCTGCAGGCACTTGGTCTCACTTTCTCCATCTCAGCTTGATCCCAATGTAGGCTGGACCCTCTGTGTGTCCACACTGGGTGTTCCCAGTTAAAGCCTCCAAGGACAGGCTTTAACTCCCTAAGACCATGGGCTTTGTTCCCTACCTGGGTTGGACACTCCCCCACAGGTGGGTGGGGAAGGGTCTCTCATGCCTGTCTACCCAGGGCTCCTTGACATGAGAAGAGAGGACCAGGGTCCCACCAGGCCCATACCCAGGCCCACACCCTATAACATCACCTGCTAGAGCAAGTTCCACCATGGTCCTCCCCTCACTGCAAGGCCTGGGCCTCCGCACTCCACACTGACCCCCTCCCCACATAACAGGAGGCAGGCTATACGACCAATTGCAGGGCTCAAGTTCCCAAACTCCCACGGAACAGTTGTGCCCCAGTGCACAGTCAAAGAGGCCACACAGGATGACACGTCTAGTGGCCGAGGCACTGTGACGGTAGTAAGTCAGGATCGAGACGTGAGCTCTGTTGTCCCTTGTCTGACCACAACCAGCAGCCTCCCCGCTGGGCCTGCCTCACCCTCTGAGGCTCAAGCCAGGCTGTCTGTTCTGTTCTCACCACAGGGGTCTCCCTGTGATGACAGCCCATTTCCAGTGACTGTCTGGATTCACAGAAAATACTCATTATTTTCCAGAGGCTAAACAAGAGTTATCTTAATAGTAAAAAACCCATCTGGGTATTAAAACAAAAATCTATGGATTTCTCATACAGGTAACTCACAGGAGCATCTGGGCCACTCTCTGTCTACCATTGGGAGGGTCCTAGAAAATGCAGAGATGGTGACAACATCAGCAAATAAACTCCTCATCACAGGAAGAAGGTGGGACGTCAACTAGTTTGCAGGGCTCCTGTCCCCAAGCTGCCAGCCCTGGATTCTATATATGAACCCCAGCCCCAGTGGTCTTAGCCCTCCCCATGAAGAAAAATCTCCCAGGGAGCCTACGATGCACTGGATTCCTGGGCCCTACATATAGGGATTCAGTTTCTACAAGGTTAGGGAGGGATCCAGTAATCTGCACCACCATTCATTGAGAGGTGGACTCCACGGGCCACATCTGGAGAGATGACGCAGGACATGATGGCATGTGACCTTGGGCACATCCCTTAAAATCTCTGGTCCTCAGTGTCCTTATCTGAACATGAGGAATAGTAACAGCACCCACCTCAAAGGGTTGTAAAGAGCTAATGAGGTCAGCCATGAAAATTCCTAACATGGTGACACAGTGCCTCCCATACGGGACCTCAGTCAGTGCTATCTCTGTACCATGGGGCAGAGGGGACCTATTCCCTCTCAACCTTGCAGTCTGGAGTCTGTCTGGGTGGCAAAATTGGGGACTTAGGCCTGTGTCTGGGTGGTAGATTCCAGAGTGGTGCCCACCACATGGGGAAGATCAAGATCAGCGCAGGGCACAGCCCACCAGGACTGCCACATGTTAATCCCTGCACCTGTCTTCTAGTCTCCCCCAGGCCTTCCCTAGCAAGAATAAACCTCACGGCCAGTCCTGGCTGTGCTCTGGGCCACTAGAAAGTGGACAGGCATTGCCACTGGGGCCTGAGCTCTACGGGCAAGCAGGGCTTCCCCTTCCTCTTCAGGCCCTCAGGTACCGGCCTTGGTCCTCCACAAAGGGAGAGAAGGGAAGTGACAGTGGGCCTGGGGCAACCCTATGCCCTTCCTCCCACTCACAGATTTTCCCTTTTCACATCCATGAAAACCCTGAGCTTCATTATTATACAAGAAAATGGCAATTTCCTTACAGAAGTAACATTCACAATTCGGGAACACTTTGGGGAAAGCATGTTGTCAGAATCCACGGACAGAGACATGCTCATGGGGAAACCCTTCTAGCAAGTCCACACGCACACTGTTCACTCACACTCACAGCCCAAACGACAAACACACTGAGTGTCTCCTTCCTCCTGCCACCACCCTCAGCGGACTCAGTGGCCCTGGGCAGCACCACTGGAGTGTGACTCTTCCCCTCTCTGGTCTTCTAGCCCATGAGAGTTACGAGGCCACAGTCCACCCCGTCCTGGCTGGCCCCCATGTTTCTAGGCCTGCGACGCCACCTAGGACAGCCACCAGGCAGAGCCTGCTCTAAGGCCCAGAAAGCCTAGAATTAGAGGTGCAGAGCCTTAATGCCCTGCTACACACCAGCCTGCCCCAGAAAACCACAGGTCTGACCCCAAGGCCCAGGCATTTCCTATGTTCTCAGCATTATGGCACAAGAAGGGACTTTAGAAACCAACCCATGACAACATAAATAAAGGAACTGCTGCCCAGAGGAGGACATGGCTAACCCAAGGTCCCTCTTTCGGTCCCCAGTCTGCACTTCAGAGTAGGAGAAAGTTTGCACCTCAGATGGCAGCGCGCAGTGAGATGCCCTCTCCTAATTCTCCCAGTAGTTCAGCTGGCCTTGCACTATCTCCACACGCCCATGTATCCCTCCGTGTTTCTCACACACGCACACAGCACAGGCACGTGCAACCTTATGGAATCACAAGACTTGCAGGATGGCAGCCAAATGCAAAACCCTGGGCTCTTCCGCCTTGCTGGGTGGCAAGAACTTTATTAATGCCCTAAGCCTGTGGTTCTCTGCAAATCATATACCCTCCTCCTCCCACCCTCAAATTCCAGAAATAAGGCAAATCATAGTGTATGAAGCATAGAATTTGAGGTAAGTATTATTTAATACAGCCTCTTTGTGGTTAGATAAAGGAGCAATCCCTGGGAGGTTTTCCATGCGGTCCCCGAGATTTTCACAGTGAAATGGGGGCAGATTCAGTGCTAGGATCTGGGAACGCGGGCCCGGGGCATGTTCCCATCCTCACGCTGCTGATACTAACTCAGATCACATGTTCCTTCTTTTGAAAAGGGTCTTGCAGGGCGTCACCTATGGCTCAAAGAAGTAGGGCACCAGCCCCATATGCCAGAGGTGGCGGGTTCAAACCCAGCCCCAGCCAGAAACTGCAAAAAAAAAAAAAAAGGAAGAAAGAAAGAAAAGGGTCTTGTAGTATGATGCCCTCATGGTGCCTCATTGCTGCCAGGTCCTCAAAGCACCCTGGTCAGGACACGTGTTGCTGTCACCATTTTGACTGGCCTGGCATCATGTGGGAAGGCTGTAACAGGCCCAGTATGACAGCCCTGTCCTTTCAGTCAACATTTCGGGCTGGTGTCACAACCCCTTCTCATCTGAACATCTGGACCCACAGTCTATGACTAAAAGACAAAGTCATACTCTGTCGGGACAGGTCAAGAAGGCTGAGGGCTGTGAGGATTTGGGTGTGTCACTGTACAGAGACCGGGGAGGGGTCTTGGGAGGTCCACTACCCTTATCCATCTCAACAGCCAATTCTAGTTCCAAAAGACCTCAATATGCTCTCTCGTCCCTTTTCCAAAGTCATCTTAAAATACATATGTTAAATCTAAAAGGACTCTGCCGCCACAGCACACTTGTAGGTCACTCATCTGGCAGCCTTCCAAGAACAAGAAAGTCACCCAAATAGACAGTATAAAGTTTGTACACTGGAACAGTTACTTCACTCTTAAGAAAATCCTTCATGTCTCCACTGAAAGTCCAATGGCGCCTGGTGCATACTGATTCCACCGCCCTCAGTTATCTGGGCTTCTGCTGTGCAGAAAACCAGCAAATGAGAAAGGGTGACAGAAAGAGCCTCCAAGGAGCCTTCAGCAAGAAGTGACAGCAAACACAGCAAAGGGGACAGAAACAGTAGAAAAGCAAATGACGAAGACTCCAAAGTCACCGTATCTGAGGCTAATTAGCAGAGGGGCAAACAGTTCTATATAAGTCAGTAGCTCCTGAAGGCATCACTACACCATCTGTGCGACTTCACCGGTAGTCGAGGATAACACTGTGTCATCAAGAAAAGGTTAAGGCGCCGACTACAATCTCCGTTTAAGGTGACAAAGAGTGTTCAAGAACTCCACGAGGATTTAAGGCACCCCTGAGTCGGGCCAGGCCTTGCACCAGATACAGGAGTGAGTGAACAAGCCACCCGACCAGGAGCTCACAGTGTCACTGCATAGAACACAGGAAGAAGACAGCTGGCTCTCAGCTTTCTAATGGCACAGCAGGGGAGAAAGAAAACAAAAATGATGAGAGAGGCTCGCACCTGTGGCTCAGTGGTTAGGACGCCGCCATATACACTGGCAATGGTGGGTTCAAACCCAGCCAGGGCCTGCTAAACAATGACAACTACAACAACAAAAACAACGAAAATAGCCAGAGGTTGTGGCAGCACCTGTAGTCCCAGCTACTCGGGAGGCTAAGGCAAGAGAATCACTTAAGCCCAAGAGTTTGAGGTTGCCGTGAGCAAAGATGCCACATCACTCTACCAAGGGCAACATAGTGAGACTGTCTCAAAAAAAAAACAATGATGAGAGATGTTTTCCTTTCCTTCATGTGTCCCTTCCAGGGAGGGAGTAAAATTCTGAGGTTGAGAAGCCTTGAGTGCCCTCACCACTAAAAACAGGCCTCATTTTCAAAAGCTTCAAGGAGATGGAGAGCTGGAAATGCTCAGGGCTTGCTGAGCAGAGCAGCCAGTAGGTAGGAGAGAAGGCCACTGCCCTAGAGCCCAGGTGAGGGACACTGGGAGGTGGCACCAATAGAGAACCTCATGGCCTTGGGGGAAGTGTCTGGGTGAGGGCTGGGGACCTCTCCAGCTGTAGATTTACAGGCATGGGTACACCTGGGTCCCCATGGGTCCACTCAGGACAGAGTCCCCAGCAAATGCTGAAGGACCCACTGAGAGAGCCCCTCATGAGGCTGGCAGGAGCAGCAACATCCAGACTAAAGATCGGCTCTCTCTGTGCGGCCTGTGAGCCCTGAGTCCTGCAGGCCCCAGACGGGGCAACTCAGTTCAGCTCCATCTCCTGCTAGCCAGGGTGGAGAGGGGGCAACTTGTCACCAATTTAGAAAAATTAAGAAATGTGAACTAACCCCAGACTGTTGTGGAGCAAAATCCACACCCTTAACACAACACTAAACAACTGCAATGCATCCAAGGAATAGCTCTGCCAGGGGCTACGAGGCATGAACCCCCACATATGGGAGTTCAGGAAATGGAGAACGCAACTTCCTGGACAGGGCAGAGGAGCTTCAAAGAGGTGATGAATGGACCTTCTCGTTGAGGCATGAGGATGCTCCAGGTAGGAGCTCTTTCCCCTAAGACCCCAGAAGCAGGAAAACCAGAAGGAAGTTACCCATTCAGGGAGGCCAGGGGTGTCAGGAAAGGCCACTGCAGATGTGGGAGCCGAGGCAGGGGGTGTCAGACCCCAGAGTCATCTGGAATCAGAGTCAGGAGAGCCCTGGGGTTTGAGTGCTTTGAAAAGTTCATTCTGAGGACTTATCTGATGGCTGTTCACTGCCAGTCTGTTTGATTGCAAAATCCATTTCCAAATGGCCTGCTCGTTTGTGAGAAGCTACAGGGGACTGTATGTCACAAGCAGCCACCCCCAGTGTTCTGTATCCCAGACGCCAGCTTCCTCGGGCTCTGGCCATTCCTAGGCCCCACAGACCCCATCTGTCAGCCCTGAGCTTCCCCTGCCTCCCCAAGCTCCCCCCATATCTGAGATCAGTAGCTACCGCCCCTGTGCCCCTGGCCTGCCCACAGCCCACAGTCAGGTAGATGAGGGTCACTTCTAATCAGAATGTGCAGATCACAGCTCATTGCATCAGACCCAGTATCTGGTTAAATGCAGAGCAGAGGCCCACAAGGGTTCTCTAACCAGCACTCCAAGCCTGAGAACTTGCTCATCCAATTCTCCAAGGAGAGAAGGGACGAAGGGACAGACAGCCTCAGCTCCTCCTTGGATTTAACCACCTGACAGGTTATCCCAGCCCCAGCAGAAGCCACAGCTGAGCCGGGGGCCGTTGGAAACCCTGCTCTAGTTAAAATACATCTATCTGCAGCATTCAGAAAATAGCTATCTACAGTATTGCTTTCAGCTATAATGGAAAACTGATGGCTTTTATCTCCCCAACTTTATGACTATTGATGGGATAGAGGCTGAGGTTTGATGACCATTTAATAGCCGACCCTGCGCAGTTAGAGGAGCCTCAGAAAGCAATGAAAGTGCCGAGATGATTGTCTGGCAGAGAATCCTCTGCTGAGGTCCAGGAAGCAAAACAACCACCCTCCCCAGGCTCCAACACAAGAGAAAAAAATCTCAGAGTCATCATCATTTCTTTTTCGCCCCCCTCCTTTCTGCCTCTGACCTCTGGGAGGTGGATGCAAAGGGGAGAGAGCAAGACAGCCCTGAACCCCTGTGGACCAGGGTCCCCAGCTGGTGGGCTCCCTGACACCCCCACCTTTCCTACCCAGCCTCCAGCTCATAGACTGGCTGGGCCTCTGGCAGGAGCACAGGGCGTCGGGCAGTCTGTGGGCTCACTGGGAAAGAACTAGAAGAAAAGGAAGGAAGGAGAACTGGTTTCCCCTTTGGCAGGCCCAGACTAACCCAACATCCAATTGGCCTTAGACCTTCTGCCCACAGCTAGAAGCCAAGTACCCCCTCCAGGGCTCTGCATGTATCCAAGCACCAAGACTTCCCTGCTGCTCTGCCCTCCCCCAGGACCACCAACAGCCCCATGCTGTGCCACCTTTCTCCTGCTGGAACAGAGCTGGTCTGCAGGCCAGCACTCCGGGTACCTTCCCAGCTATTCTCTTGTTTTCTACAACAACCCCGTTGGGTGGACAGCACATATTCAATTCCAACCATTCTCTCTAATAAGGAAGCTGAAGCTCAGAGATGTGACATCTCTCAAGCCTGGGGCCCAGGTTTTTGATGTATTATGGAAGAACAGAGAAGAAAGATTTGACCTTTTGTCCAGATCCTGCCACTCCTTAGCTGTGTGACTTTGGGCAAATAACTTTATGTCTCTGGGCCACATTTATAAAATGAAATTTTGTTGGGATGATCTTTAAGCTTTCTTCTGTCTGTTTCAAGGAGAAACCATGGATCCTTGGGGCTTCATCAGTCGTATTTACAGGCACAACAATGTCATCCCCAATTCCATAGTTGCCCCCTTTTCAGATAGTACACATTTATCCCATCTTGAGTAAGACTGAGGCACAGTAAAGGCAGCAACCAGCCCACCCTTCCATCCTGGCCAGCCTTCTGCGTTAGTCATCCTCACATCAGGGACTCGCCTCCAGCCAGGTCTCCTGCAAACACAGTCAGGAGGCAGGGGCAGGGCTGTCCAGAGCACAAACACCACCCATCCCGGCCTGCTCCTGGTGCTGAGGCTGGAATTCTCTCTGAAGCCCCTTACAAGCTCCTCAAAGGTACCAGCCCAGTTGGAAGCAGCAAGAATACAATGAACAAAAGGAGAGTGTGCTCGCCCTGCCCCAGGCTCCACAGAAACAGGCAGGAAAACTGGGCTTCTGTGGTCAAGCTCCAGCCAGGGAAGGAAGGAGATCTGTGCGGGGACCCAGACCTACTCCTCTCACCACTGTCTTCCCACTCTGCCCAGCTGCAGAAAGGTGACAGGGAGAGGTGACAGCCATCCCTCCTCCCGGCCTCTCTCTTACACCTCTTCACAGCTTACCTGCCTCCTGGTGTAGCCCTCAAGCCTTAGAAACTTACCGGCTGCCACTTGTAGCTACTCCGTGTTGATTTCAGAGGGCTTTCAGGTCATTCCTGCTATGGGGGATTAGCAAGCAGTGGACAAAGATCTTTGCCTGGCTTATTTTAAAATTTAAAACTGTCCCAGAGAAAACAAAACACTTAGAAAAACTGAGTAGAGAAAGTTGCTGCCTAGACCCTCGAGGCTGTCACACCAACATTCCAACTCTCCCCACCAGGCCCTCCAGCCCCCATTTTCAACATTACCAGCCAGTTTATGTTTTCATGATGCCAACACACCTACCAAATCCTAAAATTCTCCACTTGGGGGATCATCTTGTGTCATGTCTTTGGATGGTCGCTATAGAGGCCTCCACATATTCCATTCTGAAATTCACAGGATCCATGATAGTGCTCACCCTGACACTGAGAGGTTTCAGGGAAAGGGACCACACTCTTTCCAATGATCCACCACAGCCACAGGCAGTGGCTCACATCTATAATCCTAGCACTCTGGGAGGCCAAGGCAGGAGGATCCCTTGAGCTCAGGAATTTGAGACCCTGTCTCTACTAATTATAGAAAAGTAAACTGAGCGTTGTGGGGGGCAGCTGTAGTCCCAGCTATTGAGGAGGTTGAGGCAGGAGGGTCGCTTGAGCCCAGGAATTTGAGGTTGCTGTGAGCTAGGCTGATGCCACAGCACTCCAGCCTGAGCAACAGAGACTCTGTCTCAAAAAATTAAAATGAAAATAACAATGACCCATCCCAGCCAACAACCCAGAACACAAATGGAAACTGCCCAGAGACACTCCCAGACACATATGAAGAAGCCATTTCACACCAGCTCCTGTCTTCCCCTCAGCTCCCACGGTCTCACTATACTTCGAGGAACTCCCCTGCCACCCAGAAAGCCCACAGTGTGGCTGTCCCCACCACCTGGGTCCAGACAGCTTCTTAAACAACGAAAGTGCGTGGACAAATATACAAAGACAAGCTGTTTAAGACAGAGAGACACAAACCCGTAAGAAAAAAAAAAAAACTAGAAATCATAAAAAAACCAATGAACACTTATGTACTACTGTGGGAAAATGTTAACAATATATTCAGAGAAAAAAAAATATCGAAGGTGCCTGTGGCTCAAAGGAGAAGGGCACTGGCCCCATATGCTGGAGCTGGTGGGTTCAAACCCAACCCTGGCCAAAAACACACACACACAAAAAAAAAAGAACAAGAAAAGTAATCTTATAAAACAGCATGTACCACATGACATCATTTTTGTTAAAATATGTATATGCACCTAAAAAGAAAGACAATACTGGTAGCGTATACTCTCCAAAAAGTTAGCCATGGCTTATTTTGGGGTGGTAGGATTGGGGGCGATTTCTACCTTCTTTAAGTACACTTTTCTGTCTTGCCTAAGTTATTGGGTTTTTTTTTCATAATGAGTACATATGGTTTTTATAATCAACAAAAACAATAAAGCGAATTTTGAAAATTATTAAGAGAAGGAGGGAGGGAGAGAAATTGAGAGAAGGAAGGTGACAGGCAGGGACGGGAGGGAGCCTTGTGATCACATCGTCTATTCCTCTCACTCGCCCCAAAGACTAGAGGTTGGAATACCACATGCTCAGAAAGGACCTAAAAAATCCCCTACCTGAGATGCATCTGATGCTGGCAAGAAGCCCCCAGTCTTTGCCTCTGCCCCTTGGAGCAAGGGAACTCACTACATAACAAGGCAACTCATTCTAATTTCCAAAAAGATCCAACAAGGTTTTCATATGCAAGTGTGAGTGAGTGTAAATTGGTTTCACAGTAAGGAGGGAAGGGGAGAGGGAAGGGAAAGGAGGGTAGTGGGCCCATAGAGGGAGGGTTAGTAGGGGGACCACACCTATGGAGCATATTGCAAGTACAAGTTGGATCTATCAGGTGTAGAACACAAATGTCTTAACCCTGTAATTGGGTAAATGAGGTGAAGGCTATGTTGATTAGTAGGATGTAAGCACTCCAATTTATACAAATAATCAACACATTGAATCTCATAATGGCATAAATGTATTTATGATCTATGTACAAATGACTTAATAAATAAATAAATACAGCTCCAACAAGATGAGGACCTTCTCCCTTTCATTCTCTTAGTAAGCAATATTCAGAGAACCCTGAGCCTGCTGGTGCAGGGGCCTGACAGGTGGGCACCCCTGTCTGCTCAGTATCTCCTAGGGCAGCCCAGAGCCCCCATCCCACACCCACCCCACATGCACAGACTCTCCTGCCTCAGCCAGTGCCTGGGATGGCTTGGGACAGCCTACCCCCCAAGCCCCACCCACCCCAGCTGCAACCCATCTCCACACTGCCCTCCCTCCTGGCTCTCCCCGCCACATGCTCCCCTCCTCCAAATGCCTGCAGCAAGCAGTTTAATCCTTACAACACTTAATTAAACAGGGGCTTCTCTTAGTTAGCGGTTCACACGGTGAGCCTCCTCTCCCCAAATGAGCTTAGATGCTCTTTGAAGGAATAATGTTTACCATGTGCCTATGCGCCAGGCCCGAGGCTCCTGCTTTCCATGGGTTATTTCCCCTAATCCCATAATCTCCATCCCAAGCCCCTACCTCTCCCAAACTCCCAGATATACAAATACTTTTTGAGTTTGACGTTTCCACTGGCAAAGGCTTTCAAATAAGTCTGAAACCTGAAACCCAAACATTTTCCCTCCCTGCCCTAGACCTTCTCCTTCTCCTCCCTTTTCTCAGGTGAAAGCCAGCAGGCCACCAGACCAGAGGCCTTGGCATTGTCCTAGATGCCCCCCCTCACTGTCTGAAGCCAGTAAGTGACCAGGGGTCAGAGGGCATGGACATCTGTAGGTCCCTCCAATGTCCTTCCAAGGTCCCTCCCCTTCCCACCCACTCCTGCCTTAGCACTATCTCAGACCCCAGCATAATTCAGTCTCCTAAAGGGACTCCCTGTCTCCAGCCCCACTCCTCCAACCCATTTGTAATTGGCGGCCACAAGGACCTTTCTAAAATACCAATCGAATCATCTCACTCTCTCACTTAAAATCTCATGGCTCACCATTGTCTGCTGGAGAAAATCAAACTTCTTGGACCGACATCCAGGCCTTTGTGAGCTGGTTGACCCTTTCCTCCTCAGGTTCCTCTGTACACACATCTTTCCTCTCTGATGAGCAGGAGGGACACCTCCTCATACAGACCCCCTCCTTCTTCCAGCCTGGCTCAGATGCCACCTCCAAGAGGGCTTCCCCAACAGCCCCACCAAGCCTGGGGGACCAGCCCAGCACCTCACAGCCTGGGGGCCCCAGGTGCAGGTCTGAGGTCCACCTCCGCATCCTGGGCACTGAGCACCGAGACGGAGCTCCGTGGAAGTCCTCCAGAGTGGGCTTCAGAACAGGTGCCATCATCCTCACTCTGATGAGGAGGACAGGCTCCACCATGTTGGAGAAGTGCCCATTCACACAACTGTTAAGTCAGGGGTCTGTCTGGCCCCAGCCCATCATGATTTTCCTGATCACACCAGGGTGCTGAGAATGAACCCCCTCATGGACTCAGAGGAGGAGGAACCCCACCACACCCAGGAGGCCTCAGCAAACTAAAGCAATGTGTCCTGGGCCAGGCGGGGTGGGAAGAGCAATCCCAGGGTTTCCTTCTTGCTCCATATGAAGAGCAAATCCCTCACGTTCCTTTGTTTGTAAGTCAATGTTTCCTTTTCATCCAGGTAGGAGGGGGCTGATGGTGGTCTCAGAGACCCCGAGATACCAGGGCTACCTGCATGAGGCCTCGGAGTCTTCCCAGAGCACCCCTAAAGGGCTGTGAAGCTGAGAGCTGCCTCTAGGACACCAAGGCTCATGCCACTTGAATGGACGGGAAGCAGGGCTGCCTGACCTCTGGGGACACCACCCTGGAAGGCAGAGCACACACTGAGCCTGGCCACAGAGAGCCACGTCCTGGAAGCACCCTGGAGAGGACTCCCATAGCAGGAGCCCTGGGCGTCTCTCAAACACTCCTCAGCGCTCTTCTGAGTGCTCCTCACTCAAGGAGGAAGGTGGGAAGCTTGGAGAGCAGGTCTCCCTGGTACCCTGCTCAAGGCAGCCAGATTGCTCACTAGAGCACAGTGGCTTGCCCCACATTTGAAGGACTCTGAGCTGTAGCAGAAGCTGAATCTGTGGCAACCATACTACAGCTGCTCCAAGCCCAGGGAAGACGTAGGAGATGGGACTGTTCTGGGGTCTGACTCAAGTGTAGCATAATGAGCAAACACTGAAGGCCATGGGGGATGTCCTGCCCGCACTCAACGCCATCCCAAGGCCAAGACTTGCAGAGTGCCATGGTGGAGCTCCTGGGACTGCCCACAATGGCAGGACCCACCCTGGATCTCCTACCTATCTCAACCTCCACCCCACACTTCCCAAGCCAAACCAGTGGTGTTCTCCTCAGTCCTGTCACCACCAAAGGGACAGACATTTTCCCATTCCATCAGCATCTTTCCGATGAAGCTCTCACCCACCAACTGGCCAACATAACACCAATCCGGTTTCTGTAATCAACAATTCATCAAAACCACCGTGGAAGAGTCGCCAAAGCCCTCTACATTCCCCAATCCAACTAGAAGCTGTGCGTCCTCATCCTTCAGACCTCCCAACGGCAGCTTCCAGCACAGCTGTCCACTGCCCCTTTTCTGGAACATGTTCTTTTGACTCTCGACACACCAGAATAGCAATGCCCACACTATCACGCACTGTCGGGGCTCCAGGCACATTCTCAGCACCCCCTCTCACACTGGACTCTTCCTAGGAGAATCCTCCCCCCAGCTCCCCTAGCTTCAAATGCCATAAATATGCTAATGACCCCAGAATTTATAACTCCAGCCAAGCACCAGATATGAATGTCTCAAAGGCATCTCGAAATTAACATGCCCAAAATGGAATTCCTGATTTATCTCCCCCCAGGCCTTCCCCATCTCAGAAAATGGCCCCATCACCACCGAGCTGCTCAAGCAGCCCATGAGTCACCCTCATTTTCCTCCACCATCCTCACCCCTCACTCCGTGTTCACGGTATATCATTTCCATCTCTAAAATATCTCCAATTTATCCACTTACCTCTCTCCACACGGCCACCACCCTGGGCTGAGCTGCCATCATCTCTGATCTAGGGATACGAAAATAACCTCCTCCCCGGCCTCTCTGCGGTCATTTCTGCCTCCTCCCTCCATGGAGTAGCCTGAGTAATCTTTTTATATCACAGTTTTAATAATTCCACGACTCAGTTTCAGAGGCTCCTTTCCTGCTGTACTCAGGCGCAGCCCGGATTCCTTGCCATGACCACGTGTGATCCTGCCTGCCTCCCAAGCTCATCCTGAGCCTCTTTCCCCAACCCCTGCTGCTCCAGTCGTACCAGCCCCCTCTCCTTCCCTTCCTTTCCTACAAACTTCTGCACACGCCACCATCCTCTGCCTGAAATGTGTTCTCCCCTCTGTCCAACACCTGGTTCCATAGTCTTCAGGTCTCAATTTAAACATCATCTCCACAAATGAGCTTTTCCTGTACAGACAGGTTCCCCCTCTCGGCCCCCAGTTCTCTCTACGTCTGCACCCTGCTCATCTTAACCAGTCTTGTTCATTAGAAGCTTCTCTATTGACCTGCTCACTGTCTCCCCCATCAAACTGTCAGCCTCGTGGGGGGCAGGGACCAGTGGACGTCTGGTGTCTAGCACAGTGCCTGGCACAGAGAAGGAACACAACAAATCCTTGATAAATAAATAAGTTGACAAACAGTAACATAACATGAGAATATGTTTTTAAGTCCTGACTAGGAAGAAAAATATTCAAGGAAAGTCACATGATGGATGATAAGTGTCACATAGAAGGACACAGACAAGTTCTAGAACACACCCAAGGAAGGAGTGGCCAGGGGAGGGTTTCAGGATGGGACCAAACAGGTTTGACAAAAGTCTACATTCTATAGACAGAATGTTTGTGCCCAACCCCCCCAAAAATTCTTATGTTAAAACTCTAATCTCAGTGTGATGGTATTTGGAGGTAGATCCCTTGGGAGATGATTAGGGCTAGACGAGGTCATGATGGTGGGGCCCTTGGGATGGGATTAGTGGACTAGTCAGAAAAGGAAGAGACACCAGACTCTCCCTCTTTCTCTCCCTCTCCCCCTCTTTCTCTCTTTCTCTCTCTTTCCTCCTATCTCTCTCTCAGCACACTCATCAAGGAAGACTAGGTGAGGACATAACCAGGAGGAAGACCATCACCAAGAACCCACCCATGCTGGCGCCCTAATCTCAGATTTCCAGCCTTCAGAATTGTGAGAAGTTGTTGTGAGAAGTCAAGGAGCCGGGGAGTCATGCAAGACCAGGGCAGCTGAAAGTGTGTCTGCCCCTGAGTGAGCACACACACCCCCAGAGGCAGGTGAGGCCTCTGGTATAAAGCAACCATGCTGGTTCATATGCTCATATTTCTGCATTATTACATAAGTGACATTTCTCCAAACAGGTCACTCCTTTCCAACCACCCAGAGATGAAGTGGGTCCTCAAGCACAATCCACAAGTGGGGCCATTGCTAGACAGGAGCTAAACCTCCCCCATCTGTGACCAGCCTAGAGGGAGAAAGTGAAGAAGTTTTCCCTGTAGCCACACTGCCAGGCTGGCGGCACCATAGGAGAGAGACCCATAAACGGTATCTTATAAACTAGATCTCTAGGTTGGAGCTTCTGTCTGTGTTTATTTCTCCAGAGCCTTTGGTAAAGTAATATTCAACATTTCAGCCTTGTCTTAACATGTCAAGAGGAAATTTCAATGGTCACTGAGGACCCTTGGCCCAGAGTTAGGGCAAACAGGGTCCTGCTGAACCTAGCAATAGCAGCCAGCTTGGGCCCCCAGGGAAGGCTAGATCTGGGGTGTCTGCCAGGGCTGGGAAGCCCACAGCCCCTCCCCACATACAGTCCCCCTGCACTGGCTTCCTTGGTAATTGGGTTTTCTGTAAGAAGGTTCTGACTTCTTCCTGGCCCCGAACTCCCCCCCTGCACCAGTCTTCTCAGAGGCTGGGTGTGGCTATTGGACTCTGAGTCCTGCTTAAGGGCCAGCAAACCTGAGTGAGGTCTTTTCACCCTGCAGCTCATCTGCTCCAAGAAGAGGCTGCCCTCCATTGCCACCAGAGTGTCCAGGGAAGACCTAGTGGGTATCAGAGTAGAACTGGGATTTCAAAAGAGCTACAGTGAGATGCTGTCATCTAATCAAAGTGTGGCTCTGCTCCCATTGCAGTCACAATCAACACAGCATTTGTCATTAGACTTTAAGTGTCATGAGGGCCTCCATCTACTTTCTTGTTAATTCTCAACCCTAACACAATGCCTGATCCAAAGTGGATAACCTATAAATAGTAGCGAAATTGTAAAAGTAACGGTAGCCTGGCTGAGTTCCAGCAGGGTAACTATTCTGCCCCTCCAGTGCCTGTGGCAGGCATCCCTAATCGATCACAGACCTCCTTGCTACTGAGCCAAGAAACAGATTTGAATTCCTTTTCCAGGAAGCCAATCCAAATTGGTCATCGAAAAAAGGCAGAGGGTTCCTAAGCACTGAGAGATCCAGGAACCCTCAGAGAATCTAATGAATGAGTTTCTCTCTTGAAAAGACACATGAAACTTTGTGTATAATGTCAAGATATTCACGGACTTTTCCTTTAAAGGAATTGAAGGATTGGAAGCCCCAAAGCCTACCTAACCCTACTCAAATAATCATTGACTGCCATTCAGAGATAATCTGCTAAAAACATCTGCAACATATCCGATAGAGAGCCAATTAGGATCTGAGGATCAGTCCCAAGGAGCCAAAAATCAAAACCCAGACCAGTTCATCCACACTGCTTAAAGGTACTAGACACTCCCCAAACTAAGCAACAGAGTGAGCATGCTAAAAAGACCCTCCCCACACCCTGAGGACAATATTAAGGAAGGTGGTCTAACTCCCTCTGCCTCCCAACCATCCTCTCTGACAAGGACAGTGTCCATCGCATAAAGAGGCCCAGGTTGCCAGGGTAGCTCCAGGCTGGAATCTATTTATACACATCCTCAGCACCCAGAGGTTAAATTACAGCCCATGAGATGGCATGGGGCCAGCAAGGAGTTATTTATGTCCTCTTGGCAGGCTAGAGGAACAGGGGATTTCAGAGGGCCTCTTCCAAATGAGGCCTGGTAGAGATACATTTTGGACAATAGAATCATCCTCCCACACCACCTCCCAACCACTAATGGTGCACATGTGCTCACACACACACACACACACACACACACACGGAAACTATCTTTGCAATGAGTGTAAGTTGAGAGGGTAGAAACTAAAAGATTGTTTTTTAAAATGTAGATCATGGCCCACTGGGGTGCTGGAGAGAACCCAGTCAAATTCCATGGATTTATTCCAAAAAGTTCTCTAGGCGTTTCAGGCTCATCAGAAGCCTCTTAAAGGAAATGCCTTTCCCTGTCTTCCCTGAAGGCTCACGGATGGGAGCCAGACAAAGGCCAAAGACAGAGCCTGGCCTCCCTCCACGACTCCAAAGTAGGCAGGAACTGTGGGTGGAACTTCCACTCCCAGAAGCGCATCCTTGATCACTGACCCCCAAACTGCTCCCAGTCCAGAGGGTGTTGGGAGGATTCAGAAGTGCTTCCAATAACCCGAGGCCCAGCAAGCAGATATCCTTGTTTAACTGAGGCTTCTTCAAGCCCCAAGGAAAACCGCCAACACTTTATCGTTAGTGACATTTAATAAGACAGCACAGTGGAGTCTGTTAAATATCACACGGGTGATGGACGAGGCCTGCCACGAGGTGCGCCTCACCGCAAGTCAATGCACTTGCTTGAATGTAGTGCCAGGTTAGGCTGGCCCTGGCAGGGCTGGCCCCCAAGAATCCTGGGCCAACATTCACTCAGCAAGAGGCCAGGGGATAACGGAGCCAACTCCCTGAGCAAGAGCAAGGACCATGGGGGCCAGGAGGGCCTGAATAAGTCAGCACCAGGCAACAAAACACTAGAGCATGGGTCACGGAGGGTTCATGGGTGAAAGCCTCATTGTCTAAGAGTCTAAAGCCTCTGCTGTGTGCAGGAGACTGCCCCCATGAGTCCCCATCAAGGCCATCTTTGTTCATTAAGGTATCCAGGAAAGGGAGGTGGCTTGCAAGGGGTCTTCCATTTCTGCTCCAAACACCATGCCATTGGGATCTCCCATTTCCACTGACAGGCAGGAACCTGGAAGAAGCCGAACTCAGGAAAGGAGGAAAGAGAACAGCTGCTCGTGTGCAGCAGAGAGCCAAGCCCAGGCCTCCTGCCCTCCAGATGCCACTCTTGAACCAACCATTGCTTTCTGGTGCTGAGCCTGGGCACCCACAGGATGGCCCGGGCACCTCCATGGACGCCAGGGAGAGCAATACATGGTCTCCTTCCAGGTGCACTGCTAGGAAGAGCCTCACAAGAAGTGCCTGTCCATACACTCCCTACACCATCTACCCTAGTGAGGCTTCTTGGGTCATTTCCTCTTATGTCAAGAGATAATATTATCTCTTTGCAGGGATAATATAATCTCTCTCTTGAGATTATATCCTCTCTGCAGGAATATAATATCAAGGTGGGGAGCAGGAAGAGAGGGAGGAAACAGATTGAAAAATCTCAAATCTTAATGTAGTACATGGTTTCTAAAGGGTCTACAGCCCTACATGAGGTGGAAATGTTTGGAGCAGGCTGAATTTGGTGGCTGGAGAATATGTGTGCCTATTAAAAGAGCCAGAGTTTGAGATTTAGAGTCATAGACCCAGAAGACTTGGGGAGGGGGGTATCCCTGGAGAAGGCCTGGTGGAGCACATAAGACCACTCAGGAGACCCCAGACAGAATGAGGAGGCAAGGCAGGTCTGCTGACACTGGGGCTCCATGGCCACCACCTCTGTCCACCACCTGTTCTCTATGCATTACAGCCTTGGTGGCTTCCTGGTGTGTGTGTCAAGGCACCCTACCTTACTCCTCAACTCTGAGTTCTGAACAAAGTTTAAAGGACACCTCATTGAACTGTAACATCCCCCAAGGCTCCTACAGACTGATCCTAAATGCAGATTCTGCCCTCATCCCTTCCTTCCCTGTTGGAGATCATATTTCAATTTGCACATGGATGGATATGTTAGGTGGGGTGGGAACTAGGCAGGGATGGGCTAGAGAAACAACCTGGTGCAAGGTCAGGAACTCAGCTAACAATATCCTGGAGCAACCAGAACGTCCTACTCACGGCTTCCCAAAATGAGCCATGTACTCAGCTCAATAACCCAGACACTGCACTGTCCTCCAGCCCTGGGATAGCCATCATCTAAATCTCTCTCCCAGGGCAAGGAGCTGATCTGCCAGGCTCAGATACTGGCACCCTCAACTGCTGGGATTCCTCAGCCTTGATCTTAATCTTGTTTAGACATCCCTTCTAGTTCTACAAGGTGAAGTTTATCACCTAATACCTCCATTCCTGGCTTCCCTCACTTCCAGAAAAAGAAGTCAAAAAAAAAAAAAAAAAAAAACCTCTGACTCTTTAAATAGGCACAAGCGTCCTCCAGCCACCAAATTCAGCCTGCTCCAAACCTTCCCACCTTATGTAGGGCCACAGACCCATTAGGAGCCATGTTCTACATTACCTAACCTTCCTTAAAACAACACTAATAAAACGGGTGCCAGAGTTCCTGTCTCTTCTGCCTGAGACGCCTTGTTCAGACATCTGGGTGGGTGGCTTGACTCCCAGGGCCTGTCGCCAGCCCTCTGCAGCTATCTGGCTTTCTGGGTGCTGCATCTTGAGCTTGGTCTCAGGCTGATCCTTTCCCGCTCCCTTGGAGCCCAGTTCCTCGCCTGGTCTCTGCTCTGTCACTCCACACAGCTGTGTGGTGCAGCCCCCAACGTCGTTATTGCATTCAGAATAAGCAGAGAATGTGCCTCTGCCTGAGAACTAACGAGGTCCTTCTATCTATCCTGCATGAGGACTTATGTGGCCCATCAAGCCACCAGGCAGCTCCGGGCTCAGGTTCGGTAACCCGGCCACACTGCAGGGTCCTCACATTTGCTCCTGACATCTTTCTAAGGCTCTCCTTTCTCCTGCTGAGTTTTGTGCTCCTATGGTTGCATGCTGAGTTTTATCTTAAATCGTTTTAACCAGTCTGTACAGGTGATAAGGCGCATTTTTCTAAGTAAGCAGAAGAGGCAAGCCTGCTTCTTCACAGAGTTCTCCTGAGCCCGGCAGCTGGCTCTGGGATCAGCACCTTCTCTGAACTCCAGGAGAGCTTGTTTTCCAAACCAAACAAAGTCAATGCACACACAGCCTGGCTTGCCCATTTAATGTAGAAGCCCCAAAACCCAGGTCCCTCTGCAGCCTCTGGCCCTTGCCTCATTCCTTCTGAAGAAGGTGGTTTATTCCCAACGCCTCAACTTCTGCCTCCCTGCCAGGTGAGCCCAGTGCAATCCGGCTGCCACTATCCTTTCATGCACACACAACACACATTCTGTGAGGCACCCAACTCAGCCCCGTTCCCTGGTTTCAGGGGCCACTACCCACTCCTGCAGCCTGGCCTCCACCCTCACAGTCCACTTCCCTTGCCCCTGCTGCCCCTCCAGGGGATTCACCTGTCACCCAAACACTGAGGATGCCCAACTCTGTAGGCATCTACCACCCTCCCTGTGCCATCTCACACACTGCTGTGGCTTTAATCACCAGTGATGTGCCCAGTAACTCCCAAGCCCATCTCTTCTCCAGCCTCATTATTGATCTCCAGATCCACAAATCCAAGTGCCCCCCAGATGTTGCCATGGTGGTGGCAATAGTCCACCAGGCACTTCAGATGCTGCATGTCCAGCACCAACCCCATCAAATGGCTCCACTGCCTTGGAGTTACTCAACTAGGACATGTGGTGGTCAGCACCCATTTTCACATTCAAATTATGTTCCCCATGTGCCTGGCTCTGTGTGCAGGACAGGCTTGCAGTAAACAAACAGAAATGGCTCTTGCCTCCAGGGCACTTTCAGCCACCCTGTCCTGCGTGGTTTACTTGCCAATCTCCTCTGAAACAAGCCACTTTTCTCCATTCCCACAGCCAATATCTGAGTCCAGAGCAGGGCACCACTCTGGAAAGACAGCTGTTTAGCTCAAATGCCAGCCCTGAAATGTATGGTGACCTGGGTGACCTTAGGCAAGTTCCTTCCTCTGTACTTTGCCAGATGTTTCCCCATTAGGCAGATAAAGATGATAGTACCTACGTCATAGCTTTGCTATTAAACGAGACATAACACCTCTAGAACAGTGTCTGGAACATAGCAGGCAACCCATAACCACCTGTGCCTAGTCCAATCTCTGCTACCTACAGCCTGGCCTCTGGCTCCCCCACCCCCATGGTAGCCCACTCCATGTGCCCCCCAGCTACAGTTCCCATCACCCACCCCTCGCCTACCCTCTGGCCTTTGCCATGTTCTTTCCACTAACTCATTCCCTGGCTTTCTCTTTCTTGTTTCTCCAGGCTCAGATGAAACCCCCTCCCCTGGACCTCTACTCCACAGTAGATGCCCCTCCCTATGCTCCCTCCTGAGTGAGGATCGCTGTCCCCTTGTCTGCTACCCTGCTGGACTGAGTACTCCTAAGAGGGTGTTGTGTTCCTCTCTGTGAGCCCAGGCCTAAGGACCAAACTATGCACACAAGAACAGCTCGATAAATACTTAACAACAAGAAAAATATTAGAATTACAAAGAGCCAAATTTCTGCTCACTACAACCAAAAAATGTAAAAGCCTCCTTCCTAATAATGAGGCTACACTTATTAAGCATTTACTGTATTCCAGCCTCTGTGCTAAACTTCAGACACAAGTTACGTAATCTAACACTCACAACAACCCTGTGATCTGGGTACTTTTGTTCCTGTTTTACCAGGGGAAGGGGCAGGTTGAGGAAATTTTTTGAAACTTGCTCAAGGTTACACAGCCAGGAAGTGGTAAAGTCCCAATTCCAACCCAGGACTGTCGGATTCCAGAGCCCTTTTCTCCCCAAGCTCTAGAGTAGTTCAGAGTGGGTGCAGAATGAGCTGACTCTGTGATTGACAAAAGCACCTTCCCTGAGAGCCACATGGCCTCTGTTGAGGTGTTAGGTGGGGACTTTCCTTAGATGTGGGACTAAACTCTCTGAAAGTCCCTTATTATTCCAAGGCTTTAGGAGTCTGCCTTTCGATTCAAAGCGCCTTGGGTTGTTCATCTGGGTTTCCCTACAGCATGGGGTGGAGCACAAAGTAAGCAAATGAGAAACCAGCGCTGAATGAATGAATGAGCAATGAATGAATGAGCAAAGAATGAATGAATGGGCAGGTAAATGAATGAATCGATGAAATGAATGGATGGATGACAATTCATTTGCACACGTCCAAGTCCGTGTCTACTGACACTCTCTTGGCTGGATTTAGGGTCTTCATCCCATGGACCCAGAAAATGCAGAGAAGGGGAACCCAGTCAGGCCACTCGAGCGCCCTCTTACCGGCACAGGTGGTCGGTCCGGCACACACTGCGGAGGTCCAGGCAGTTGGGCTTCTCCTTGTCCTCGTAGGAGCACCTGGGCAGGATGGTTTGCCGGCGGCGCTCAGCGCAGGCCTGGTCTTGGCAGGAGCAGAAGAGCATGCGGTAGGTGTACTCGCTGGGCACACGGTCGAAGAACTGGCGCAGGGCCTTGTGGCACTTGCGGCGGTTGCAGCGCTCGGTGGGCGAGAGCTCGCGGTTGCAGATGGAGATGTAGGAGGAGCGCAGCTTCTTGCAGTTGTCGTTCAGGTTGCAGGCCTTGGCAGCGTCCAGGCAGTGATTGCTCTTGGCGCTGACCGCTGGGTCTGCCCCTGTCCCTGGAGGAGGAAGGAGAGTGCAGGTCAGAGGCTGCACAGACGCAGAGAAGACACAGCCACCTGCTCACTGGGAGCACCCAATGTGCTTTCTTGTTCCCACTCTTTGCCTCAGTTTCCTCATCTGTGAAATGGGCATCACTTAAGAGAATCTACCTCCTAGTATAGGTTGTGGTGAGGCTTGAATGAGTTAATACACAGGTTCATAAAGCACTTAGGACAGTGCCTGGTACGGGGTAAGTGGTACCTACGGTGACCTATTACAATGATGATTGTTAATCCAAGGTCTTAATAAAATTTGTCAGGCCAGGCACATCCTATAATCCCAGTACTTTGGGAGGACCAAGGGAGAGAATCACTTGAGGAATCTGAGATCAGCCTGAGCAACATAAAAAGACTCTTCTCAAAAAAAAAACAAAAAATGGGAAAAAACCCAGCCTGGCATTATAGTAAACATCTGCAGTCCCAGCTCTGCAGGAGGCTCAGGTGTAAGGATCACTTAAGCCCAGAAGTTTGAGGCTACAGTGAGTTATGATCCTGCCTCCAGCCTGGGTGACAAAGCAAGACCCTGTCTCTAAAAATAAATAAAAATAAATAAAACATATCACAAGCCTTAATCTGTCATGAGAGTTTTAGGGAAAAAAAAAAAACCTATCACAGCTCCAAACCCTATAGCAACTAGGCGGGCATAGCCATGCTTACAAATTAGGGAAATAAAGAGACTGGCTTAAAATTGCCCACCTAGGGGGAAGCTGAGCCAAGACTAGCCCCAGGGCCCCTGAACACCCCCTGCAGCACATTGGTACTTGGGGTGGGACAATTCTCATTATGGGGTCCTTCAGTAACCAGAATACAAATAGCACACACATATACCCTCTTGAGCCATTCTGGTGAAAACCAGCTAACCCAATTTATCTTACAAAAAAGGAAACTGAGGCACTGAGTGGACAAGGGGTCTGCCCAGATCACCCAGTGGGCTAGCAGCAAACCCACATAGGAGCCCTGACCACACCCAGCACCGTGGCATGCCAGGGGGAGCCGTAGCTTAGGGTTTAGCATGAGCCGTGGTCTTCTCATCCATTCCTCACCCATCCTACAAATGTTTTCCAAAATCTCTTGAGCACCATGCTCCCCACGCAAGGCCCCACAGCATGGGAGAAGGATTTGGGATGCAGCAAGCTGAGGCCACATTTTGCTCCCCCAGGAGCCAGTGGACTAGAACTTCTAGTACTCAGTTCCTAGAAATGATCTCTCAGTCATGAAAGGTTGACCAAGTCCCATCTCAGCAGAGCCCCCAGCCAATGGGAGAGTAGGCCCCGCTCTGGGAAAGCTCCCAACTCCAGCCAGGAAACCGAGGGGCAGAATAGCATAGTGCCTCAGACTGGGCATTCTGGGACTGAGCCATCGGCGTTCAGATCTTTGGCAAGTGACTGAACCATTCTTTGCTTCTGTGTCCTTGTCTGTAAGATAGTACCTACCACATAGGGTCAATATGGGCATGACTGAGACAGCTCATTATTTTCTCTCTCCCCCACATCAAAATGTTGCTCTATCTTCTGGATCATTCCCATCAGCTATTGCATCCATCATTCATTTTTTAAAAAACCTTCTTGAGACCATGCACACCCCTTAAGTTCCCAACCCACTTCTCTGCTCCCTTTGAAAGCAAAATCTCTCAAAAGAGTTCTCTCTACTAACTGTGTCCCCTTCTCCCATTCTCTTGGACCCACTTCAGCCTGGTGTCAACCCTTACCTCTGCCATCAGTGCCCAGATCCGTGGCCTCATCTCAGTCCATCAACAGCCTTGGATGCAGCTGATCCCTCCCTCCCACCTGAACACCCTTCCACCCTTCAACTGGCTCCCCAAGTCCCCACACACACTCTGCTCAGCCTGCTTCACTGATACCATCTTCACTACCCAAGACTCAACCTCCCCTTGCCTCCCCTTGCACCTGCTCCCTGAGGCTCTCAGCTCACCTCATGACCTGAAACATCATCAGATTCTTACCACCCCCAATCCGGACCTCCCCCAAGAGCCAAACACTCATCCATCCAGCTGCCTCCTCAACAACTCTAGCTACAAGCTCAATGCCCACATCTCACACATAACACGTCCAAAACCAAACCCGAGATTTCTTCCAAAGGCTTCCCTCTATCTCTGACAGTCAACCTCATCCTGAAAATTATTGCACCTTCCAATTGCTCAAGCCAAACTCTCATTCGCACATCACACCAGGAGAATGTGGTAGTCCTACCTTCAAAACGTATCTGGAATCCAGCCACTTCTCATCACCACCACCGCAACCACCATAAGCCAAGCCTCCAACACCATATGCCAAGCAAGAGCCTCCTTCCAGGCCTCCCTTCCCCACCCCATGCTCCTCACGCCCCACCCATGACAATCATCTCACATCACAGCAGCTGCAGTGAACCTAAGGCAGACACTTCTCACTCTTGGGTCCCAAAGCAACCATTGGCTTCCTCAACTCATTCAAAGGCCTTAGCATTGCCCTTCAGGCTCTTTATTTGTGCTATCCAATATGGCAGCCACCAGCCACACATGACCACTGAACCTGAAATGTGGCTAGCATATTCCAAATGGGCAAAAGATTTTGAAACGCGTATCAGATTCTGACAACTTCATAATAAAGCATATTTCGTTAATAACTTTTTACTTTTATTACATGTTGTAGGGATAATAGTTTGGGTGCGTGGCATTTAAAATGTAGTATTAAAATCAATTTCATTTATTTCTTTTTACTTTTTTAAATGCGCTAGAAAATTGAGACTTACATACATCAGTGATGTGTCCTGTCTAACATTCTATTAGCCAGTGCTGCTCTGTATGACCTCACCCCCTACCCCTTTCCCCAAGCTGCCTCGACTCTATTCCAGCCACACCTGCCTCCTGATCTTTCTGGAACATGGCCCGACGCCACCCCTGACTTGCACTTGCTGTTGTCTTGACCTCTTCCCTGCCCCATGACCACATTGCAACTTTCCTCATTCTCTTCAGGTCCCTGCTCAAATGTTGCTGAAAAATGAGCCCTTCCTGACCACCCTACGAACAATAACAATCCCCCACTAGCTCCATTTACCCCACTCTGGTCTCCTTTTCCTGCAGCACTCATCACTGTCTGCTGTAGTGTGGACTTGTTTACACATCTGCTTGTATCAATTATAAGCTCCATGAGCTTTGTCAACAGTGCTCACTGCTATACCCATGATCCCCCAAAGTTTGATACGTGGGTGCTGAATGAGCATTTGATGACGGAGAACATAAATGTACTTAGACCTTTATAGTAAGTACTCAGAAAATGTTGGCTATTATTAAGGAGGCAAACCCGGCAGAGTAGGGAGCAGTGAGCAACACAAGCGCACAGGGGGCCCAGCCCAGAGGGGTCAGGATTGAAAGTGAGAAGATGATGGAGGAAGCCACTCACCCCAACACCTCGTCTGGCCAACATCAGCCCTATAAAAGTGGAAATAGAAAAGTGCCCCCCTCTTCTTGTTGTAAAATTGAAAGCGGGGGTGGGTGGGTACATCCAGACCCTACAGAATCTTATTCAGCGATATTCAACAAGTGATCAAGCCACAAAAAGACAAAGAGGAAACTTACATGAAAACAGCCACACATCACACTGTGTGATTCCAACCATGACATTCCAGAAAAGGGAAAACTATGGCGACAGTGCGAGATCAGTGGTTGTCAGGAGAGGGAGAGATGAGTCGGCAGAGCAAAGAGGATTTGTAGGGCGGTGGAACTACTCTGGGTGATGCTGTGACGGTGGGTACCTGTCGTTACACATTTGTTCAAACCCCACAGAACATGCAACTCCAAGAATGAACCCTAATGTAAATTCTGGACTTGAGTGACAACTATGTGTCAGGGTGGGCTCATCAACTGTACCAAAGGCAGGACCCTGGGGGGATGTGGATAGTAGGGGGCCATGCCTGTAGGGACTGGGGCGAGGGTGGGGGGGAGTAGCTGGGAGCTCTCTGCAACTTCCTCTCAATTTTGCTGTAAACCTAAAACTGCTCTAAAAATGTAAGTCCTTCTTTAAAAAGGAATTGGAGGAAATTAGGCAGAAAGAGAATCAGGTTTGTTTTCCTCATTAAGCAATTAATGTATTTTTCCTGAGAACCTACTGTGTGTCCTCAGGCGCTTCCCCGGACACTGAGGCTGCAGCCCCCTCCAGTGTGAGTTCTGGGTGGGGAAGGCGGACACAGAGGGGAAGGCATCCTGGCCAGACCTGAGGGTCCTGGAAGCATGGACTTCTCTGGTGAAGGATGAGTCAGAGGATGCGAAGAAAGCAGAAAAGAGATGGTGGGCAGAGAGGAGCAGGGACAAAGGCTGGGAAGAAAGGAAAGCCGTTCAGTACGCCTGGAGGTGGAAACTGAGAGCAGGCCGCTGGGGCACTGAGCAAGGCCTTCAGCCATGCTGGGGCATTTGGCCTCCCAAGCAATTCCCTGAGCTGCTATCAAACCGTTCTGCCCAGCCCAGAAGGCCCCAGGACGCCTGTCAACACAAAGGCTGTTGTGGGGACACTGCTTCTGTGGGACCAGTTGTGGGATGCACCTGTCAGAGGCTGGCTGGCGGCTGGCAGAGGGAGGAGCAGAACGGCCTGGAGCCAAGGTGGAGGAGAGAGGACAAGGAGGGACCCCAGAGAGGAGCAGGGCAGCAAATACAGAGAACAGCAGCTAATTTAGGCTTGTGGCTGCTTCCAGGATCCCCAGGTGCCCTGTTCCCGCTCCTCTCAGCACGCTCCTGAGCTAACGCCGACTGCAATTATAGCCTCCGTGCCTTCCATCTGGAGCTTGAATAGTGAACGCTTTTGCTAAGGGGGTGGGACATGTAAACCCCTGGGCCAAACTTGGTAAATTTCCTAGAAAAAAAAAATATCAAGAAAAGCAGCTACTGTTTGGTTACGAAGAAAAGGTCCCTTCTGACCCTCCACGGTGAGAAAAGGGGGCCAGTGGCCTGGAAGCTGGGGGGTCACTCCACCATGCAGAAAGGCCCCTGAGCAAAACGCCTCTCCAAGCAAGCAGCCAGCTCTGGTCTTGGTCACCAGCAAGACAGTAGGGTCAGGGCCTGACACAGGGCCAGCACCTCCACAAGCAGTCACTGCCTTTCCATCTACCCTAGGGCCCCTGTCCCTGCCGACGGGAAAACAAGTTCCCCCACTGCAGAGGAAGAAGGTGGGGGATTCTGAATACCAACTGTGGCTTGTGCTGGGGTTACAGCCCCTGAATAAAATGTGCAAAGAGCAGATAGGGGGTTCAGGAAGATTCCCTGCTGCCTCCCCTCCACCCTGCACAGAGAGCTGAGACTACACAGCCCCCAAGAGGGACTCAGGCCTGGGCTGGTCCTGCAGGGTCTGTCCTCCACACATGTCCCAAGCACACCCCCACATACATCTCCCAGAAATAAATGGTGAACAGCTGCCCATAGGAGAGGGAGGTGGGATTTACCCACCCTTGGCAGCCTCCAAACCATCAGCAAATTCACCCTCCCAGCCCCAGCTCCCAGGGAAACGCTATGGCTTCCTTATCCCCTTCCTGCCACCTCCCTCAGCAAGGGTGCAGCCAGCTGGAGAGGGGCAGCAGGGCTGCAGGGCCCAGCCCAGCCTCTCCTGAGATGCTGCCCTGAGCCACAACTGCACCACTAGGCTGTCCCCAGATGGTGGATACCCCAGCAGGAGGACATGCAAGCACCCTTCAAACTTATTCCTTAAATTTTTATTTGACATTTATATTGAGCGGGGTTTACCAAATTTCTGCTGCCCAAGTATCACCTACACCATTTTGGCCATAGTAATAGTACCACCTATACTAATGTTTCATTAATTTTTCTCTTTAAACCTCTTAATTCTTAAATAGTGAATGTGTTCAATGCCTTTAATTGACTCGCTTTTTAAACTTTTCAGTACCTACCTAGATTTATCCCTAATGATAACATCTACATTGATTCTGAAATTTTCTAACACATAGTAAAATGAGCTATTAAGATAAAAATATGTATTCCTCTGCTCCATCTCCCATTCTAGCAGTGGTGTGCAACACTGTCAGAGGGAAGTAATGGATTTGGAGTAGACGAGTTTAATCTTTGTTGTATGTGTGACCCACATGCCCCACATCAGGCCCACAGGCATCTGTATTTCACAAGCTCCCTGGTACTCTAAGGTCACCTTCCAAAGTTTGGAAATCAAATAGCAAGAAGAGAGCTGAGCTGCCCCTGGCTCACTTCCCAAACACACACACCACACACCCAGCACAGAAGGTGGACTGTGGCCCCCCATTGTCACCAAAGCATGCCCCCCGCCTATTTTGTCAATCACAGGCCTCTGCAACAGCAGTAATAAGACACTCACCATCCTGTAATCCTTCCAAGCTAATGGGGACCCAGGTGTTTCAGCATCCCCTCTTGCATTCTAGGAAACTGCTCCTAATCCCAGTTGCAGCTGCTGTCTGCCCCTGAGCCCACCTGGGCCCCTGGGCTGAATGGTACAACTCTGCCACTTAAGTGAGGGCCAGAGAACCTGGGTCCTGATCCTGTCTCTGCCTCTCCCAGTTGTGTAAAACCCAAGATAAATCACTGGCCCTCTCTGGGTCTCACCTCTTTGACTGAAAAATGCTGGGTTTTGAATTTTATTATCCCCTACATCATGTGCCTCTCACATCCACCCATCTAACCCATCAGTGTGAGACTCTAGGGGCTGGAGGACCTAGGAAACTCCCCCGTCTCACCTGG
This sequence comes from Otolemur garnettii, assembly GCF_000181295.1. Classification (NCBI taxonomy): domain Eukaryota; kingdom Metazoa; phylum Chordata; class Mammalia; order Primates; family Galagidae; genus Otolemur; species Otolemur garnettii. The sequence goes on along the minus strand of NW_003852469.1, from coordinate 7,244,766 downwards.
TTCCTACAAGCCAAAACCACAGATCAACCACGACAAGCTAAAAGGAATTTACTCTGGTCCCATGTAAACACAACAGCAGTCCGCATGTGCACACAGGGACACCCAGCCCTGCCCGCCTCTCCCCACACAGTACCCATGGTCCTGCAGTGAGCGCCAGTTAACAGATAATAATATTTTCAAACACTGACTACATTCCAGGGCCTAGCAATCCAGCTATGAACAAGGAGGAAAAGTCCCTGCTGTCCGGGTTTTCACTCCAGTGAGAGGAGGACTGGTAATAAACACATAAATAAACAAATAAGGTAATTTAAAGATCCACTAAGTGCTATAAAGAAAATAAGGGAATAAGAAGAGAGGGATGGGAAATGAGAGAGGACTTCTCCTAGGAGGCAACATCAGGTAAGATAAGATAATGAATGGGTAAGAGTGAAACATACGAAATCCAAGGGAAGAGAATTCCAAGCAAAAGGGAAGGCAAGTGCAAAGATCCTGACATGGCACCGAGTTGGCCAAGCTCCCAGTGAAAAGGAAGGGGAGATTAGGCGCAGCGGCTCACACCTGGAATCCCAGCACTGTGGGAGGTCGAGGCAGGTGGATCGCCTGAGCTCAGGAGTTTAAAGACCAGCCTGAGCAAGGGTGAGACCCCATCTCTACTAAACATAGAAAAACTAGCAGGCGTTGTACTGGGCACCTGTAGTCCCAGCTACTCAGGGAGGCTGAAGCAAGAGGATCACTTGAGCCCAAGAGTTTGAGGTTGCTGGGAGCTATGATGATATCACAGCGCTCTACCCAGGGTGAAAAGAGTAAGACTCTGTCTCAGACAAAAAAAAAAAAGGAAGGAAGTGCAAGGTGGCCGGAACTTCCAGAATAAGGCATAAGGAAAAGGAAGTCAGGGGGACAGTCGGGGAGACCTGGCAGGGCAGATGAGAACTTTAGATTTAATTCTAAAATGCAAAGTACTTGGAGAGCATTAAGGAGGGGAGCCCACGACTTCACTCACTGACATATGGAAGGAAGAGTCTGTGAGGGGTGGGGGGTTGGGGAGGAAACCAGTTATAGCTGGCAGTAGCGGAAAGATGCTAGAGGCTTGGGTGGGGTGGTGACTGCAAAGATGGCCAAAAATGAAGCCATTTGGTGTATAATTTAGAGATAAGGCCAACAGGATTGCTTAGATTTTGAATGTGAGGAAAGAGAGAGATCAAGGAAAACTCCTGGGGTTTGGCCTGAGCACCCAGTGGATAGTAAAACAGGAAAGGAAGCAAGAGGAAGGGGGCCAGGACAGACAGCTTTGGGGCGTGGCTTCGGTGTTCAGTGGAGATGAGAAGGAGGGGACCTTGAGCTGGCAGAAAAATCAAGAGATGCTGGTTTTCTGGAAGCCAAGACAAGAGTTTCGTAAAGGAGGACGGTCATCAGACTCCAAATAAAAGGGGGCAGAAGGGGGAATGGAAAGGAAATTTACAAACCCTCCGCAGGGCTGGGTAGAAGGCAGGAGAGGCAGGTCGGCAAAGGGAGGAGCCTGGAGAGGAGACTAAGGGCTGTGTACCTTAGGGCCCAAATTTCCCAGGGTGAGGGAGCAGTAATAGCCACCAGGACTGTCCCCTCCACACCCCATGTCCCCATGGTACACCCAACCCCAACCCTCCCTCAAATCCTTTGACTTCCACAACACTCACTGACAGCCCAGTGTGTGTCAAATACTGCTGGAGACAGGAAAAGAACCAGCAAGGATCCTGCCCTCCTGGGGCTCGTATTCTAGGGCAGGTGAAGGATTATAATCAAGTCAACAAATGAAAACTTCCCCCTTTGCCTGGGCTCACTCTCCTGGGAAGAGCAGCGACTCTGGTCTAGCTTGGGAGGTAGAGAGCCCAGCTGGGCCACTGACCAGCAGAGCAAGTGTGAACGGGCTGTGCAAACTCTTCGCACCTCATTTTCCTCACCTGCAAAGTGGGGACACAACTCCCATCCTGTCTACACACAGGAATACACTACATTAAAACAGGACATATAGATAAAAATGCCTCTCACGGATTCTGGCCCATAGTGAGCAGGCAGTAAAGGCTTATTTACAGATGTGTTACCCAGCTGGCAGGGTCTTCCCTCCCATCTCTCTATTCCCTTCACACTGTGCCATCTTGCTAGGACAAGAGGCAGGTCCCACATGCTCCAGCCTTTACACTCTATGCTGCAGAAGATAAAAGGGTCCCCATCTTCTCCTTGAGAGTAAGAGGAAGACTTCCAGGCAGTCTGATAGAGCAAGATCTCTGAGCATCTTCCTCACCTCTGGCCCCCTCACCTTTAGGAGTGGTGATCAAGAGCCCCCACCATCTAGCTGGAAGCAATATCTCAGGTGCCCTATCCGCAGGAGATGGCAGGACCAATCCTAGTCCTTTCATTTGTCACTCAAAGCCCAGGGATCCTGTGGGGACCAAACCTTGACTTCTTTGCTCTGTACGTCCAGGGCACCCACCCTCCTCAAACCTGCCCTGGAAGTCCTAGTCCTAATCCAAGGCCCCTATAATCTCAACATTCTCTCTGAACTCTCTGCTCACCTCCCAGTCCTGCCACCACACCACAAGCCATCTCAGCACTCTCCAAGGGACACTGCATTTTTGGAAGCAAGCCAACCTGCCAAAAATCAATTTGACAAATGGCAAATTTGCTGGAAATCAATTTGAAAGAAAATCAATCTGGATTATTTTGAATCCTATTTTATTTTTTGTCAAATTTTGACCACATTTAAAATTCCTCCTCCAAGTTCTCAAATGGCAAGTTCGCCTTAATTTTGTGATTCTAAGAATTAAAAATATAAGTTTCATTTGTTCACATTTAAAGGGTTTTTTTTCAGTGCTCTGGTCCTCTTAAATATAGTTGGAATGGCTAGGGATTTTTTCTTTCATTTGGGCTTTTTACCATTCTCACATCAATGACATGTCAGCTTTAATTTTTTATTTGTAACAATTAAAAACCAAAACTGAGGCATTTCATATTGACAGGATTGACCTAAATCTTTCCTCAGCATTTTTTACTTGATGCCACACTGAATGAATGTAGAATCTGAGGCACCAATCACAAGCTATAATTTAGTTTACTGATTATGAAATATAATTTTCTCACCCTAAGACGTCTTCCTCGACTCATTTTTTTATTCCAAAAAAATGAATATGTCTTAAAATACAGCTATGAAGACAACTTGCAAAAGTCTTCAGAAGCCATGAAAATCATTCGATGTAAATTTCCAAAAAGCTTTAAAAATAATTCAAAGTAATGAGTTTGGATAAATTAATGCATTTGGTAAAAATCAGTGACTTCATCACTGAGCGTCCTAATTCATCCTAATTTCAACAGAAGTAGCCACGGTGTGGCTCATGCATACTAGACATCTTGGCCCAGAAGGAGTGAGATCCTCCCACCATTTCCACATCCCCTATCTCCCTGGGACATTCATGCCATCAATCTCCACCCTGCTCCCCCTTAGAGCTGTCACCCACCCACTCACCATCCCCTTTCTCAGGAAGGATCGTAGGCCTGGCTCACCATCTCCGGCCCACCATTCCGGCTCCCACTCCAAAGGCCTGATCTGTCTGGAGACAGGAGAGGCCTCTTGCTTCCACAGATCTCTTCCTACCCTTAGCTCCCATTGCCATGGTCATACCCCATGGCCTTGGCCTTCACCAACATTCAAATCATCCCTGAAATGCTGGCATCAAACATCCCAAATTCAGGCCACCATCTCTTCCCCTTCCAACTCTCCGTCCAGATCCCTGCTCCAGCAATCTTTCAGCCTCCCAGACCCTGACCCATGACCCAGTCACTTGCTCTCCTTCTACCATCCCCCACCTTGTCCTCATAGCCTCCCTGCTCAGTCTAGACTTCCTGGACCCATCCAAATACCCTAAGCCCCTCAGCCCCATGTGGAATCAACAACCCCATTAGACCCAACCACCCCTATGCATGCAGGTTCCTGAGCCACTGAAGTCTCTGGGAAAGACACACATACTCATATATATATATGTATATATACACACACACGCGCGCGCACACATGCATATGGAGTCGAGTGTGCATGCACGCACACACACGCACACACACACAACCAGGCTAACTAGTCCCACTTTAAATTCCAGACCTCAAGCCTCAAAATACCTAATACACCCCTTTCACACCCTCTCCTGCCTCATTCTTTCCCCTGCCTCTTCCCAACTGTTCTAAGCTGATTACTTTGTGTCTCAGTCCATTTGGGCTGCTGTACCAAAATGGCATAGACCGGGTGGCTTAAAACCAACAGAAATTTGTTTCTCATAGCTCTGGAGGCTACAAAGTCCAAGATCAAGATGAAGGAAGATTTGGTGGTTGGTGAGGGGTCACTTGCTGGTTCATGTCCACACTTGTCTAAAGAGGCAAGTGAGCGCTCTAGGGTCTCTTTTGTAGAAGCTAATCCCATTCATGAGGGCTGCCCTCTCACGCCCTAATCACCTCCCTGAGGCCTCACCTCCTAATACCCTCACCTTCGGGGTTAGGATTTCAACCTATGAATTTAGGAGGGACACAAACATCCAGACCATGGCACCTTCCTCCTACTTCATAAGAAAATAGAAGATTTGGACCAGCAGTGTCCAACCTGCACCCCGTGGGCCATATGCAGTTATCTGAGGCCTCTTATGCTTATCTGTTGGATATCACAAAAATTATGCACAGACATTTTTTTGCTCATCAGCTTTTGTGAGTGCTTGTGTATTTCAGGTGTGGCCCAAGGCAACTCTTCTTCCAGTGTGGGGCAGAAAAGAGAAAAGGCTAGACACTCCTGATGGACAGACATGTCCCAGAACTCTTCCCAGAGCTCTTCCTGAATGTCAAGTTCTAGGGCAGTGGCTATCCCCAGGGTGGGAGCTGAGACTGCTCCGGGCCATTCAGGCCTTCCCTCCCTGTCCCTCCTTCCCTGCCCACTTGAGACAGAGGCCACTGTCAAGAACTTATAACCACTGCCCTACACACACACACACACACAGCACACACATATACCCCACACACACACAGACATAGCCTCACACACTCTGACACACACAGCACACACACCCCCACACTTACACACATGACCTTCACACTCTGCACAGTGACACCCTAGACACACAACCCTACGCACTACCACACACTGACACACAGCATATCTCCACACACACACCATCACATACACACTGAGACATCATTCCACATCCACAAACACTAACACACACACCTACACACACCACCACTCCCACATACACTGGCACATGTCACCCACACACACGCCACCTCACAGCCGGTGCACATACTAACACAGACCACACATGACCACACACTGCCAAGTACACCACCCCACACACACTGCCTCACACACTCCACACACACACACCCCCAGACCTCACACACATACCTACACACTGACACTCCCCACTTGCACACTACACTCACACATGGTCACAGCGCCCCTGTCTTCACCGTGTCTCTGCACACCAGTGGGGTGGGGCTGCAGCACCCAGACAGGCCGGGCTGGGAGGAGAAACCCAGTGCAGGAGCTCAAACCTTGCTCTCCCTCGGGGTAAACTGGGGAGAATCCAGTTGGTGGCTCAGCCAGGCACACACATGGGGAGAAGAGACTCCCACAGGAGTCACCCCAGGATCAGCCATGAGCTGCCCTCACCCCAACCACCGGCGGAGCCCATCCCACTAGAGAGGAGAGGCAAGCAGGTGGATCCCTAGAAGATGCTATTTGAAGAGTACCAGAAAATGCCCTCACCCAGAAATATTCACCCCAACCTGAAATTCTACCGTCCTACCATTCAAAAGCCTTTGGGGGCATTAAATTTGGTTCTTCCCTCATCCTTTTTTTCACAGCAGTTTCCTCCTTGGACACAAAGGCAAGGAAAGATGAAGTCACCAACGCCCTGCTCACACCTTCCCGAGCAAATCCTTCTCCCCACTGACAGGAGCCTGAGGTCGCTGGCGTTGACAGGGAGACGGAGAAAAGGGAAAGGGAAGGGGGGGAATGTGGCATCCCCCCATGGAGAAGTCCCAAGAGCTGCTTGGCCACCCTCCAGCCCACCTCTCCTGTCCCCACCCCAGGCCCCCTCCTCGGCCATCAGACAATTCCCCTGAAAGGGGAGGTGTAAGAGGTGACAGAGTAGCAGCTAAAGCCCAATTTTCCTTGACACTCAGAGTCTCTGACAGCTGTTAGAAGAAGAATGTGATTTTGAAATTTAAATAACACACTTCTGCATTCGGCTCAGGGAGACAACCTGAGGATAAGCAGTTTATCGCCTGAGCCACCGTGAAGGGGGCAGGGAGAAAGGCTGCCTGTCCCTCCGGAACTCCCCCGCCCGCCTCACCGTTCCCAGCACCCCGCACCTTGTGGCAGGGCTGAACCGTCAACACCTCACCCTCCTTTCATCTTCCAGACAGCCCAAAGGAATAGAGGCAGAGTCCAGGTTCAAAGGCTGGGACCCTGAGGTCAGGCGCTAGGGGGCAGGTCCAGGGAGGGCAAGAGACCCAGTGGAACAGAGCCAGGCCCAGTCCTCCCCCAGCCCCCACAGGGTCACAGAAGTGTCTTCATGGGGGACTGATTCTTGATCCCAGGAAGCAGTCTCTCCCTGACCAAGGGCAGCCCAGGACCTCCCTAGGGACCTCTAACCCAGCAGCCACCCCAAGCTTTGTCATGAAGCAGTCCTGGACAGAAGCCCTAAAGGCAGAGAGGCCATTATACAGAGGTCCCTGTTCACCATCCCCAAAGCCCACCAGGCTCAGGAGACTCGGGGCTCCTTCATCATGCCAAGCTTGGCCAGGCCTCCCAGCCTTGACGCTGCCAGAAATGTCGTTCCCAAGGCCCACTTTCCCCTCTTTCAATACTTCCCTGCTTCCCGCAGGCACTGCAAGTTGCTGCCTCCCCTGAACTCAGTCTACACTGCCACTGACAATAAATCTCCTACAGGGTCTCTAAGCAGCTTTCTACTTGCCCCACTAGATAGCCAGGACCTGGGTCTGATTCATCTTATAGCAGTGGCTGACTCTGTCTCTGGAACCCATGGAACACTCAATGTTTACTCAAAAAAACATCCCTTTGGGGTCCAGCCCCAATCCCATGAGCACTTCCTGCTCACCCCAGCCAGGACTGACCTTTCCTCCATACTCTGAAGATGCAGTGCACACCTCACAATGGCTTAACACCACCCACCAGGCCACTAGCTGCCTCCAATGCCCAGACAGTGATACCAATCCCCACCCTCTGACACCCTGGGAGGAGCCTGTGCCCTGTACTTGCAGGACAGCTGAACTGCTCCATTTTACAGATGAAATAAAAAGAGGCTCCAGGGGCCAAATGACCCTGAGATCACACAGGGGTGTGATCAGTTCAAAACTAGGGCTTGCTGGCCTGAGAGTCCACATTCCATCCTGATTCCAGGATGTTCTGTGGCTGTGTGTTAGGCACAAAGCCCAGGGCTAGGTAACCAGAGGATGCAGAGGGGAACGGATGGGCTGGACACAGACAAACACCCACAATCACACACTCGACCCCAACCTGTGGGCGTGAGCACCACAGTAAAGGACAAAGTGCTGTGGCACCAGGGCAAGGTGATGGTCACCCCTCAGGGCCATACGCAAGGCTTCTTGGCAAGGGGTAGAGGGTGAGCCTTTAGTTCCTCCTCTCCTGAACCCCCAAAAGGAGCCCATGGAGTACCCAACAAGAATGCCCCCTAGGCCATCCTTGAGACTTGCTGGCCAAGCAAGGTAGACACTGTCCATCTCATCCACCTCCAATCCACAGAAGGCCACTGAGCCCAGGCTTCTTGCTAGCCCCCAGTCACAGCCCAGCATACAGAAGCTGGAACCACCCAAACTCCCACTTAGCCCCAGGCTCCCATTGCCCTCTGAAAAATCACCCAGTCACCTTCACTCCACCCCCAAGCACGATCCCAAAGGCAACACAACATTCCCACTCCAACATTCCCTGCCATAATCTGCCATCTGCCCTTGGAGCAACCACTCCACAGTAACTTTTTTTTTTTAAGAGACAGTGTCTCACTTTATCGCCCTCAGTAGAGTGCTATGGCATCACAGCTCACAGCAACCTCCAACTCCTGGGCTTAGGCAATTCTCTTGCCTCAGCCTCCCAAGTAGCTGGGACTACAGGAGCCCACCACGACACCCAACTACTTTTTTGTTGCAGTTTGACAGGGACCAGGCTCAAACCCACCACCCCCGGTATATGGGGTTGGCACTCTACCCACTGAGGCACAGGCACTCCTCCACAATAACTTTTATATAGCTAACACAGCTTGCCATGGGGCCAAGCACTCAATCTGCATTCTCTCGCTTAGTCCTTACACAACCAAGCAGGTAGGGGTTTCTAATGGCCCTACTTTGGACAAGAGGAGGCAGGAACTTAGAGGGTGGGTACCTTCCTGAGGTACACAGCAGGCAGGGCTGGGATTCTAGTCCCATCTATGTCCCACTATTTGAGCCCTTCTCTCTGAGCCTGTTTCCTTTCTTGTCAGGCCAAGAGGTAGGACACAACCTACTAGTGATCCCTAAGTTCCTTTCCAAAAACAGAAAATAAAAGAACATTTCTATAAACACACTCCATGGTCACAACCAGGCCCTGGAGACGTGACGCCCCACACAGGAATGCAGAAGCAGCACTTGATGACGGCCAAGGCCATGTGCCCACCACTTCTCCCTGCCCTTTGGGCATGGTTCCATGGGCTGTGAGGGGCATCACTAGCCAGCCCACCCACTCCTTTTCATCCCTGCTTCTCCTTGCTCCACACTGGCCCTCAGGACCTTCCAGAACCTTTCCAGGACCTCTTTCCCTGAGTGATTTCTCCCCATCTGAACGATCTCTCTCTTCTTCTCTGCCTCCTTCTACCCTCCACAGACAGAAGTTGACTGCCTGAGCCAAGCTCCGCTCAGTCCTAACCACAGTGAGTGCTCTGCCTACATCCATTCTCGATAAATCCCCTTAGTGGGCATCACACACTGGTCTTACAAATGTAGACACTACAGCCCAGAAATGCCACAGAGAAGCCCAACATCACAGCCCCTGAGTGGTCAAGCCAGGATCAGAACCCAGGACTGTGTGGCTCTAGGCCCATGCTCTTCCCAGGTACCAGGCACCTCTGTTTTGTGTTTTCAAGGGCAGTTTGAATTACAAGAGACAGGAGAAACCTTCTCTTTCTCCCTGAAATCTCTCTCCCTGTGCGCCAGGGGAGGGTAGAGCACCTGGACGCTTCTAACATCACCTTGGCCGTGGCTCATGGTGCTCCCAGACTGCTCCCCACCTGGCCCTGGTCTCAGAACTAGCTGCCTTGTCACTGAGCCCAGGGCCTGTAGGGTGAGACTGGGCAGAGATGAGGAGAGAAGGTGCTATGCCCCTGGGCTTGAGCAAGCAGGTGTTACAGGGATCCTGGCAGTTTGCTTTTCCAACAGAGTCCCAGGAGTGCTTTTTAAGAAGCCCAGCAGGGAGAGAAGAAAAGAGGTGAAGAAGACTCATTCCGGGAGGCCTCTATAACATTGCCCCAAATTTTCAGACGTGGAATGGTAAAGAGATAGTAACAACTGAGTCCCAAAGATACAACAGGGCAACCCAGAGGACCTGCCCAGGACCCTACAGGAGATTTCGGCAGAGGCTACACTAGAACCAGCCTCCTGGCTCCCACTCTTGCCTGTTTCTACTGGGCTCCCCTCCATGGCTTCCCCACCCAACCACTTGCTCAAGTCTCCCCCAACAGAGCCACTATCCCCAGAGTCAACAGGAGCAATGAGGAGGGACCGTTACAGTCCCCAAAGCCCAGCCCTCATGGTGGGAGCGTTCCTGGAACACAGAAGCCCACAGTTGTGTGGGGCCCACTTATCTCAGGGCAGCAGGTAAAAGGGAGTTGATTCAGCAAGCTGCAGACCCAGTAATTTTCTCATTTGTCTTGTCAACATCCTGTCCCACAGAGTGTCAAGTCCATTACGTAAAGATTTTCTGCTGGGAAGATACTTGAGAGTGAGTCTAGTAAGCAGCAGGGGCCAGGACTGAGGGGAGACCCTCTGGGCTTCAGCATGCAGGAGCAAGCCCAAGTCATTTATTACTGAAGGGAAACCCAATGGCACCTGTGCACGCTGCTCAGCTGGTCCTTAAGCTACCGGCAGTGTGGGACACGGGTACCCTGGGGGCTACTAGGGCATCCCCACCATAGCATCCACAGGCCACTGGCATCTTCCACCTACTTGTGAGCCCCAGAGCATGGCCACGAAAGGAATGGTCCCAGGTAGATTTCTACTTAAAACTCATCAGGAAATGTGAGGATTAGAACATCTGTGCTAGGCAGGACCTCAGTCAGCCCTATCTACTCCAGCCCTGCCAGATGGCCCGGACTTACCTTAGAGCCAGTGTGGCACCCACAGGCAGGGCCAGGATGGGAGCTTGCTGTGAGCCCAGTACCTCTGCAGTGTTCCCCTGGGGGTTGGGACAGTGAAAGTCCAGGACTGCCCATCTTTGAGATCTCTATCCACCACTACCCTACCCAAGGCCATGCCCAGACAGCCACCCTCCTGCCCACTCCTCACAGGGGCATTCATATCCCCCGTTCAATCTCTTAGAGCACGTACTTTCAACAGGAGGGGCAGGTGTCACCTCAAGGGAGCAAAAGTTGGTTCCTGAGTGAGCAAAAATTTAAAAAGTAGCTATTACAATAGTTTGTGGCCCTTCAAAACTTAGCCCTTTGTGATAAAACTGTATTCTTTGATATTTAATTTCTCTAGTTAGGAAGAATTAATTTTTCTCCTTAGAGGAATAGTAATTTAAAAGAAAACAGTTGAGAAACACTGTTCTAGAGAATTCTCCCTTTGGAAGGGCTTGAGAGTTTCGCTGAAAGCTCTTTCAGTTCACACAGTTCATAGCTGAGAGCAGTGGTTCTCAGTGCACAGAGACTGTGCCAGCCAAGGGCATATGGGCCACTATCTAGAGCAGTGGTTCTCAACCTTCCTAACACCACGATGTATTTTCATTGTTACAAAGGGATCACGACCCACAGGTTGAGAACCGCTGGTCTAGAAACAGTTTAGGTTGCCACAACTTCAAATAGTGCTCCAGGACAGCTCCCCCCACAAGAAAGAACTGCCCAAAACATCATTAGTGCTGCTATTGAGAAACTCTGTCTAGAGCAACAGAAACTTTAGAAGATTCCAAAGACTGCCACTACACAACTGCTTGTAAACCTGGGACATGTAAACAGAATCCGTGAGAACACCCCACTCCAGACCCCTGGAGCACCAATGGCAACTCCTGGAAGAGCTTACACACACCCTTGCAGAGAGTTCCAAGCCCAGAAGTCCCTTGCCTGTCCTCAAGAAGTGGGTGGGCTGCCCTGGGCCCACTCTCTCCCAAATCCCACAGGGAATGAAGCCAAGAAGAAAGAACCTCAAAACTCGTCTGGTTCCCACACATGGCCCTGGCAAACACAGCTAAAATGGCCTTTGTCACTCCCCAGGGTAGACCAGCATGGGGAGCCTCCTGAGGATAGGAGGAGCCGCCTGGGGACAGGACGTGCCTCCAGCAGACGCCTTCCTCAGTGCGGTAGGTAGGAAAACAGAGCCGTCAGGGGAGATGGAAAGCCCAGAGCAGAACAGATCGTGGTAAAACCAGTTAAGACCAGCAGTCACAGCTAATGTGGACTGAAGCTCATGAAACATGTGAGCACTTCATGACCCACTGACTGTTCAGACCTCACAACAATCCAGCCAGGTGGGACCTGTTACTCTCCCCATTTCCCAGCTAAGGAAACTGAGGCATGGGGAGGTCAGGTAACTTGACCAAGTGGAGGAACTCCAAAGCAGGAGAGCCAGGGAACCGGAAAGAAGGAGCAAGGACAAGAGATACAGGCGACATCAAGTTTCAGATTCAAGACCTACTCCGTGACAGTCACCTGGCCAGGTGACATCTGTGAACACCCTTCTCTATCAAGCGCCCGGTAAGGTAGGCATCAGGGTCTCCTTCTTTACATAGGAGGAACTGAAATAGTCAGGAACAAGCTAGAGAGGAGCAGAGCCAACACACACCCAGGTTGCCTGCATCTGTCTACCGTGTCACAGGGCCAAGAGGAGAACTGGTGGAGTCCCCGCGTGAGCCCTCTTACCTGAGAAGATCGAGGCATGCCTGAAAATGTCCGAGAGGCGGGAGGTCACAGGCTCGTAGGGTGAAGCTTCATAAAACTCTTCACCTGGAAGAGAGAACCAGCATGAGACACAGGCTCCTCCCGTGCAGACTGTTCCCAGCACTCAGCAAATCCGCCCGGGCAACCTGCCATGACAGGGGCTGGGCTGGTGCTGCCAAGGAGGTGAGAAATGGGGCAGCCCTCCCCCAAGTGAAAAGCGCTTGCCAGGGTGAGTAAGGAGGAAAGTGTTTAACATTTCATGCAGGATACCTCCGGCTAGGGAAGCTCCCCCTGGTCAGAACTGCCTAACACATCTCTCTCATGACCTCCTGTGTGGCCAGCCCTCTCTGAAGGACTTCCGGAGGCATCTGGAAGGAAGGCTTAGAGGAGGTAGATAATCCATGGTCCATGGGAGGCTGGGGATGAATCACAGGATTGGGAGCTAAAGAGCCTCCACCATCACCCAGTATAGCTTCCCCACTGAACAAGAGAGAGCTCCAAGGTGGCCCAGAGAGGTGAAGTGACCTGCCTGAGAAAACACAGCTACTCCAGGAGGCAGAGCTAGATCTGGTCTCCAGACCCTCACAGAAGTGTCCGTGCCCATCATAGCATGCCAGCTCTGCCCAGGTCAATAGGAGAACAGAATTTCCTCTTTGATTCCCATCACTTAGCCAGGGGTATCTTGCTAAAGGGGCTAAAAGTCTCTAAGCCCTCAGGCCCCATCCACCCTTCCCACATCTGCCAGCTCCTCAGACCTGTCTTTGGGACGTTGAAGAAAAACACAAATGAACAACAGGAGACAGATGGCCCCGGGCTGCCCTGGAGACCGCCATCACCTCATCAGGAATCTTGACACCCTATGACAATGCCTAAGCAGGAAAGGAAGTGCCCTCTGGAGAGGTTACTGGGGAGACAAAATCAAAGGCTGATCACTCAACCTGCATGTGTGTGGCAAGAGGGGTGGGGAGATAGGTGACCAGATCCTCAAACACTGATCTCCCATCCAGCCAGGGCCCAGGACCAAGGCAGGCACCCCCACCCAAGGGGAGCACAGATGCAGCAGCCTATGGGGGTGCTTGCAGTAAGGTGCCACTCTTCCAGAACGGGGAGGGGCCTGGGAGTCCTCCTGGAAGTGTCTCTTTCCTGTGGTCATGTTGACACCAGCAGCTAGCACTGGAGACTCAACTAGGCCCCTGCTGGCTCAGGGAACAAGGACTCTGTCTGCTATGCCCCACAGACACCCAGAAAATAGGACAGACCCCCAGAGGAACAGGAGGAAACACACTCTGCCTATGAGAAACAGCCCCCACCCTTTGGCCTTGCAAGTCCCCCCACCTCTGGCACCCACACTGAGGGCCAAGCTCCCTTTTACATTGGACTAATGTAAACACCACTCATTCACAGAGGCCTGTGTCCTTGCCACCTTCTCCCTGAGGCCTTCCGGCCCCATCACCAGCCTGGATGATCTCAGCATCCTCCACCCCACTGGCACTCAACTTAGCCTCTCTGGAGAAACTTCTCATGCTGGGGTTACCAGCCATTGCTACTTAGTGGGGCTGAATAATACAAGAATTTAGGAGTCACATTTGTAATAAAAATAATGCTGCCCCGTGCTTTCTATGTGGCGGCACTATTAGAAGTGCTATAGATACATTAACTCATTTCATCCTCTCAACTATTCTAGGAGATAGACACTACTATTCTCCCGGTTTGATTGACAAGAAAACAAGCAGCACAGAGATATTAAGTAACTTGCCTAAGGCTACACAGCTGGTAGGTGGCAGAGCCAGGATTCAAACCCAGGTAGTTGGCTACAGAGACCAACACTATGAATACTGTCCCTCAAAATAGAAAGTGTTACTGGAACCCTGTCATTCCTAATTAAGTGCTGTTGTTTCACCCTTCCCAAGATCTGTCTTCTCCTACTGCCTGGGTGTCCCCCTAAGGCAGGGCCTGGCCTTCGCTATTACACCTGAGTACAGAACAGCCAGTAACATGACTAAAGGGTCCTGGGGCAGAAAGGTACAGCCTCTTCCAAGGCCAGTTTGGGAGGGGCTCCTGCTCTTTAAGTTAACTTATGTGGCCTGCTCCTGCCCCAGAATTCACCAGTGGGAAATCCCAAGGTCTGGGCCACGGAAGCCAGACCCAGAATATCAGATTCTAGGAATGGAAAAAGGCCTCAGCTTTTCATGTTCAAAGGACCAGGGGACCTGAATTTTAGTGTCACCTCTGGAGAAGGCAAGAAACCTGGTCTCAAATCCCAATTCAGCTAACAGTGACAGCCCCACTATGTAAACCAGGCATCCTCAAACTACGGCCCGCCTAGGACATTTATCCAACCCTCTGGGTGTTTTTGCTGCGGCTGCCTGTCCTACTTAGCAATTGACTTGTCCCAGGGCCCACAGTCCAGCCCTCCAACAGTCTGAGGGACAGTGAAATGGCCCCCTGTTTAAAAAGTTTGAGGACCCCTGATTGTAAACACTGGCAATAGTAATGACAGAGGAAGAAGCCCCAGGCTGTGGCATCTTCACCTGGATAAAGAGCCAGGGGCCCTGTGCTCTGCCACTAGCTCACTATGAGGCATCTCTCCTCCCCATGCCTCAGTTTCCCTGCTGAAAGGAGAGTGGATCAGATAATCTCCAGGCCCCCTGCAGGTCAGCTCCAGGAGCTCAGCAGTCATATCCTCAGAGGCCATACCCCTCCCCAGTCCACTGCCACCACTGGCTCTGTGCACACACCAGGGCCTCTGCTGCACACTGTGCCCTAAGCCTTGGGAGGGGGAGAAGGTGGAGCAGAGCCCCACGGTGAATCACACTCACCAGCAGGGCCAAAGAGAAGCCAAGAATCAGAAGGAAAATCCTAACCTGCCCCACTCAACCCCAGGCCCAAGCTGGGCTATGAAGAGGAGTAAGTGCCTGCAGCCTCCCCCAGGGATCCCTGCTCAGCCCAGCAGTGAACACTAAACTCTCAGGGAGACCCTATCACTCACAGGAATATTACCTGCTATTCAAAGACCTCTTGGCTTCCCTATCAGCCCAGGGAAGAAACTACCTCTGGCCCCTAAGGCCCAGGAGAAAGTAGAATCCCCTGGGGAAAAAAGACTTCCACAGAAGGAAAAAGGGGGTGATTTTCTAGGTGGGGCCCAGGGGAGAGGTCTCCAGGCCTGTATTCTGGCCAACACAGGGATCAAATCTCCATCAGTGCCATCACCCTCTGAGGCACATAGTAGGTACTTAACAGGTGCAGTGTTTAACCCAGTAGGCATCTTTTGAGTAAATAAATGGACCATCTCAAGACTGGGAACCAGGGATAGCCCATGCAGTTAGGCATTCCTGGGTCAGAGAAAGGGTCTTGATGACCACACAGTGGTGTGCAGCTAAACACACATAACATCATGCTCATTCCTTGGGCTCACATCAGCACGGTCCTCCTGTGCCCTGATGCAGTGGTGCCAGAGGGACTCAAGGACACAGAAGGGCTTGTGCTAAGAGGCCCAGGTGCCCACCTGGATCTTCTATCTGACAGTTCTCCATCCCCTCCCTGCTTACCCTGCATCTGGCCACTCCACATCTGCCCACCCCACCCTGCTTCCCAGTCTCCATGAGTTGAAACTGAAGGCTACTAGAAAGAAGCCAGCTGCCCAGAGCAAGGATCAGGTGCTTTAATTTTCTGTAACCACAGAGTCAGGCTCTGGTACAGACAGGTCCCTTGTCTCTGCAGAATAAAGTGTGTGTGCTTTATGGCAGCAAAGTACTTCCTCTTCACTTACTCTAGTTCTAGGAATCGAGGTTGCTAGGGAGAAGTGACCACCTGATTGGTGAGGAATTACTTTGCCATCAGTGGTGTAGTAATGATATGCACTTCATTCCTATACGCCCATGCCCCATTTCCACCCCCCAGCTCCCATCACCTCTCTAACCTTCCTCCCCTGACCACCCTTAAATGTCAGTGCCCCTGGGCTCTGTCACTACCTTCCTCCCACTGTGGTCATGTCCTTAGCTCCAGTGACCCCCGACAGGCTAATATACACTTCTCCTTCTTTTTCTCCAGGCCTCCATCTCTCATCTGAGCTCCAGACCTGCAGGGTGTAGCCCACAAGGGGCACATGCCCCCAAACAGGCCATCCACTGCTTGCTCCTACTACCCTCCAAAACCTGGGCTGCTGCTCCTGATACACTCATCACCCACCCAGGTGCCCAAGACAGAAGGCTGGGTGCCCTCTGTGACTCCTACCCCCTTCACCTTCACTCAGTCACCACAGCCTGTGGAGTCTACCTCCTAAATAGCTTTCATACCATCTTCTCCCTTCCTGCCACTACCCTGGCTGTGCCATCACTGTTCCTGACCAGTGTCACAGCAGCAGCTTCTCAACAGTCCCCCAAGGGAACCAGAGAAACACCTTGCTAGAGCCTAAATCTGATCATCTCTCAGATGGGTCTCTCCACCCCATTCTATCCCACCTTCTGCCATGCTGAGCACCTGCCCTGCTTGGGGCCGCCTCCCATCTGCCCCTCCTGCTCCCTCTTGGGAGTCCTGCTCTCCATGTGACTTCTGGATCACATAGCTGGCCTAGGTACCTTTCACTGGTCCCATATCCCTTGACAAGCCCGCCTCCAAGACTCAAGGCAGAACCTGGAAGCCCCAGCCCCAGCCCATCCCCAGTGTGGAAGGTTTGCACATACCACCCTAGCCAGACACTGATCTATTTGTTCAACAAAGGTTTACTGTGAGTGTACTATGTGCTGGGTATGGAGACAGTGGGAACAAGCCAGTGCAGCCTCCTCCTTCATGGAGCTCATAGTTAGAGGGTGGGAGGTGCAGATGAGTGAGGAGGGCTTCTGTCATTTATGGTGTGACTACTATGACCGGGAAGCACAGGGTGCTGTGGTGGCAGTTTGGAGGGGCTCCCAAGTCCTTGTTACCAAATCTAAACAGCCCTCTTGGAAGAGGCAGGCTCCAAGCTGAGCATGAAGAGTGAGTCACTTACATAGATGAAGGGACACGGGGAAGAGTGGGGGCAGTGGAGAGAAGAGCACCGGCCCCAGCCCTGTGGAAGGTACCTAGACCAGCCATGGGTTCTGGAAGCCAGATCTAGGGGCATGGACGAGGAAGCAGCAAGGGCAGAGTTGGGGCAGCCATGGGGCAGGGCAGGGACTCCAGCTGTACCACCTCCCACCTGGCTCTCACCTCTCTGTCTTCCAGGTTTCTCTGACCTCACTCCCAGGTCCACTTCACACTGTCCTGACTTGCGTCACATCATCCTGCTCACTTCCCCATCCTCCAGCCTGTGTCCTCCTCCCATCACCTCCTCCCCATCTTCTAGCTGTCACCTCCACTAGTCTTCGTCTCTCTTGGCCTTCTCTTGGATGGGACAGCCACTTCCTCTGGGTTCTAGCTCCCCTGGAATCCCTTCCAGGAGAGGGATTGGCACAGGAGCTGGCCAGTTCACCCCATCGCCAAGCCCTCCAAGCTGGAGCCCCAGCCACACACTTAACCACCACCTGCCCGGCCCGGGCTTACCCTCAGTCAGCCCCAGGTGGATGCTCCAGTAGATCTGCAGGCACTGCAGTTCCCTCTTCATGCCCCGTTTGCAGCGGCAGTCGTATAGGGGGCTCTCCTGCAGGACCTCCAGGGCCGCCTGGCACTCCTTGTTAGCCAGCATGGTGTTGCGGTCCCGGCCCGCCAGGCACTGCCGCAACGTGCGGTACCGGGAGCTGCAGTTGGATTCGGCCGCGCACAGCTCATTGGCCCGGACACAGTCCACTGGGGGGCGCCAGCCATGGAGCTCCGGGCCCTGCAGGGAGGAAGGGCTGGCCAACGAGCGGAGGGTCTCGTCTGGGTGGTGGGGAGGGAAGACAAGCGTGAAAGAGGGCCGCCACAGTCTCCCACCCAAGACGCAGGCCTGCGGGCTGGGGCCCTTCTGGGAGCTTCACACCCATTTCACACCAAAGCACACCAGGACTAACTCAGTGGAACAGCCCTCCTCACACCCAAGCGAGAACTCAGCCTGTCACTCTCCCCTAGCTCCACCAGTGTCTTTTCTGCCCATCACTCCTCAGCACCAGCCTGGGCCTAGGAGCACAGCACCATATGGCCACAAAGGTGGTTCAAGACCACAGACAGTCTGGGACACCAGGAGCCTAGAGAAGAATGTCACAGCCTCAGCAGAGAGCGTGGGGTTGCAGGGCTTGCGGGGGGTGGGGGGGTCTAGAGGATCACACTTTAATGCCATCCAAGCCACCCAGGAACCCCAGCTCCAGCCAAGGCACCTCATTAGGCCTTGAAAGCGGTATAAGGTCATGTGACTTTCCAAGCCTGTCTGGACCTCATAGAGACTAACCACCGGGTCCAGCCCCACAGTTCACCCTAGGGAAAGTGAGGCCCAAAGAAGGAAGATGACAACTCCAGGTCACACACAGAGGTGGGAATGCCCCCCTGTGACCCATAGTCTAGTCATTCTGAGCCACCAGACTTTAAGAGAAGACAGGGAGAGACGAGCCCAGGAGAGAAGAGCTGCCCCTTTCTGGCCTCAGCACCCCAATACTACCATCCAGTCCAACTTTACACCTGAAGACTTCCCTTCTATGGGATAAGTTCCACCCAGTGCCCTCCAAAAGAAAATACCTTAGGGAAGACTGGTGAGCAGCTCCACATCCTCTGCTGTCTCTCCTGTCTCCATCTCTCATGTCTCTCTGCTGCCTGCCTCCCAAGAGGACTTTGCTCTTTGAATAGCCCTGTTCTCTCTCTCCCTCTCTCTCTGTTTCTCTCTTTCTCTCCTCCCCTGAAACCCTCTCCCTCCAACCCTGTCTCTCTTTTGTTTTTCTTCTTTCCAAAAGCCAAATAATGAATCAATTGCAAAAGGGGAAGAGTGCCCCTCCTGGGACCCTGGCCCTGCAGATGGAGCCTTGGCTTCCCCACAAACAGCACCTGCCAGCCCACCTACCTGCCCGCTGCCCTGTGCCCACACCCACAGCGCCGCCAAAGGGAGAGGTGGGGAAGAAGCCTGGGAGGTGAAGGACTGGGAGAGGCTCCCCTGATCCTCTCAGAGCCAAGCTCCCAGAATGGTTTCCTCCAAAGGTAGATATTTCCCCAGCCTCCTTATCGTCTCCTGAGCCCCTCACTCCAGATCCTGCCCCAGAAAAAGCCCACACCATGGCCCAGAGCCACGACGGCCCAGAGCCACGACTACCCACTTCCACGACCCTAAAAGTGATTTGGGAGGCATCCTCCACTCCATCTTGCCCCCAAACATCATAAATCCCAGGCCAGAAGACCCTTCCTCCGAATACTGCAGAATCCCCCCACCCCTGGCCAGAGCAGCCTCCCGCCCTCCCCTAGGACGCCTGCTCAGGAGGGCGCTAACACAGGGACACAGCGACATCTAGAGGCACCACGCTGCACAGCGGGCAAGCCCCAGGGAAAGGGATCCACTCCAGGTGGCACCAAGCAGGGGCCCACTCCTAGAAAGAAGACAGGAGAAGAGGAGCAGGGCTAGCCAGGAGCAGGCTTCAGGGGCCAGAGCAAAAGACATATCACCCTCCCACTGACCACACCAGTGCCCCAGAAGAGGAGGCTGAAGGATGTGGCCAGACTAGAGAAGAAAACAGCACAGAGGGGGAGGTCTGGCACCTGCTGGAGAGGTGTCCTCCATGCAAGCTGAGATAGCATCTTCCTTTCTCAGCTTCAGCAGATTCCTACCTCCCTGAACCAGGTGGATCTGAGCCCCCTAAGAACAGCTGAGCCAATGTAGCCCACCCTGCACCTGCTGCCCCCAGCTGGCCAGCCTGCCTGCTGCAGCCTTGGTGCCAGCATAGCCCTGGGCCTAACACTGACTTCACCTGGCATCCCACTGGGCTTCTCCCCTGCCACCTTGACTGAGCAGAGGGCTTTACTGTCAGAGGGGATGGGTATGGAACCTCCTACCATCATCAGCCATCTCAGGAGTCACAGTGTGCTTGAAGGCCAGGATGTTAGCCCTGAGGACACTCACTCAGTACTCTGCCTGCACTACAGGTGGGGCCTAGAGCCCGAGGGAATGATCTTACACTATCTTACACAGGCTTCCCTGCCAAAAGGGAAGGCTTCCCCCATCCCACCAACAGGCACCTGTTAACAGGGCAGTGACGTGCTCTGCAAAGGGCCAGGGCGTCCTTTCCCCAAACTGTCCTTGACTCTTATCGCCCAACTTGTGACCCTAGAACCAAACAGGCCCCTCCAGAGGAAGAAGTCATGGTGACTTGGAGCCTTTAGCCAAGATACTGAGAGTAAAGAGCCAAAAGTATCCTGGAGATGTCTCCTAATCCTAAATCAGGAGAAAATGGGGACCCATCAAGAACAGACATAGGGTACAGCTTCTAGGACATCAGGGGTAGGGAGAATGAGAGACGTCACAACTACGGCTGCCCTCCTGCATCCAGTGTCCCCACTGGAGCCAGAAAACTAGTTGGGAGTAGGTCCTCAACCAGCCTACCATCCCCTCCCAGTCACATTCCCCAGTTTTTTCTCTCTGTGGGTTAGCTGGGCAAAAAAGGTTCCTTCTCCATCAACTGGCCTATACCCCCAAACCTCACTCAGAACCTTGGGAAGGGCCCACCAAAGACCTTGCCCCCAGCTGAATTGCCTCCCCCTAGTCAGACTTCCACACAGCTTCTAGCCAGGAAAATGGCCTTGGAGTTTCCTTAACGCTGACCTAACCCTTCCTTCCGACTGGCCTAACCCACAGCCTCTTAGCCCAGCCTTAGAAAGGGGTTTTTCAAGGGAAGGGGCACGGAAAGTCCAAGCCCACTTCTCTCCTCCTCTCAACATTCAGCCTGCAGGGTCGCAGACACCGGGGGGGGGGATCTCTTACCCACCCAAGCAACAGGATGTCACACACACACACATATATACACCCACCATGACCAGGACCCCCAGTGTCACTTCTGAGGAGAAGAGATTCAAATCCTCAGCCTCCTGCACTGGAGGAACCAACCTGCAGCAGCAGGATCTGAGCCTGGAGGGGGAAAGGGGCCTGGGTTGCTCTCCTACACCCATGGCCCTCCAAAATGAAGGCGCCCACACCTGGGAGCCCTGCCGGCAGGGGGTGTGCAGCCAGCAGCCAGCAATCTGGCTGCTCTTCCTGAAATACAATATTCTTCTCTTCTTGGTGATGATCATTCTCAGCCCCAGAAAGCTGGGTTTTTTAAGCAGCAGTGGGAGAAAAGGTCAGGTTTTATAACAGCCCCTTTAGGTTGACAGTCCACTTGGTGCAGTTTTGGGGAAGGGCTGCAGATCACCACCAGCCCAGAGCACCAGCCAGCAGCAGGCTCAGCGCCTTCTACCCCAGAGAGAAGAAGCTGCCCCAGGCAGGACGGGTGGAAACCACACCCCAGGGCAAGGCCTTGACCCCTGGGGAACTTAGGCCTCAGAGGTGAGGAAAAGAACAGGGGAGGGGCCCCAGAGCCTGACCAGCATAGACACCCCATGACTCTAAATTTCCTATGGCAGCCTGGAGGGTGCTTCTCAGACCACACACATCTCTGTGACGGACTCCTACCTCCAGCTCTGGGCTTTCCCAGAGCCCCTTCAGCAGGACAGAGGGTGCACTCAGGACCCCACCAGGCAACCCAACTCGGCACTGGCCACATAGCTAGCCAAGGTGGCTGGAACAGCACCCCACACTGAAGCAGATGTGTGTTTCTCCAACACAAACACACACACACCTTAGTTACCAGGCCCCCTCCAGGAGCACCTACTCCCCGCCAGCAGCCTTGCCTGGTACTCAGGTCACCACACAGCCTGGCAAACACCCTCTTTTTCTCATCTTCCCCTAGAGATGTCTTCTCTAGACCCCAGCTTCCCTGGCAGCTGAGATTTCAAGTATCATACAAGGGGGTGAGGGGCTAGGAATTCTGTGTGGTAAAGAAACGTGGGGCTCAGCCCCGGCACCCCCTGCTGCCCTCCTCCCTGCCCTGGAGGGAGGGGGCTTACAGAAGGAGCCGTGGTCTTTGTTCGGATCCGTTTCCCTTCCCCGCCTCCCACCCTCTTCACCAGAGAAAGCAAACTTTGGCTTCCTTCCCTCCCCTTCCCATGAGCTACGGGGTCCCCGGTCCCCAGAGGTGGGAAGGGAAAGGCCGGAACGGCTGCTCACACCCTCCACGCCCGCCCACCCATCTGGCTCCGATCTGGGTGGCAGGCAGAGCAAAGGCTAGGGAAAAACTTGAAAAGTGTTCCAGCGAGTGGAGCCGCTGGGAAGGGCTCGGGAGTGGGGCCTTGGCCAGGCAGGCGGGGGTGACTGCCAGGGCTCTCCCGCACGTATCCAAGCGGGAGCCGCTGGAGAAGCCCATACCCTCCACGGCGAGCGACTCAGGGAGCCGACCCGGAAAGGTACAACTGGCAGGCTTTTTCTCTCGGCGCCACTGAGCCTCTTTCCTCCCTCCTCTTTCATATCAAGAGTTAGATGTTTTTTCTTAAGTTGCTGCAATTTGAACCCTTTCGTTTGAGGGAAATGAGTGCTATCATGGAGTGCCAGTGAGCGAGGGGTGTGTGTGTGTGTGTGTTCGCGCGCCCGCGCGCGCGCCTGTGCGCAAGGACGGTCTAGATGTGGCCAGTCCTCTTCCCAATTCCCCCACGTAGCCAGCCAGCCGCGGTTCGGGTCCCTCTGCCGGCGTCCTCGCCGCCCGGCCCGCTCAGCTCGCCAGCGCCGGGCCCGGCCCGCTCCGCAGCGCGCTCTCCCCGCCAGCCTCCCGCCGGCTCCCCACTCGCCCCCAGTCCCCAGCTCCTCGCCGGCGCCCAAGCGCGCGACCCCGCACCGCCCCCCAGGCTCGCTGCCCGCAGGTACTCACCTAAAAAGAAGAAGAGGCAGAAGGCGTTTGCCAAGATCATGTTAAATAAATCCCACAGGTTTTTTTGTCTTTATCCCTTGGGTAAAAAATAATAATAATAATAAACAATAATAATAGCCAAGCAGTGATAATCAGCCCCAAATCCAATGCGGAGATCCCAGCTAGTCCACCCGATGAAGATCCTGAGTCCTGTGATTCTCGCCTCTGGCTGGAGGGGGTGGGGTGGAAGGAGGGCGGTGGGCTGCCTCTCGATGCCCCCTGGCCCAACACAATCAAACAGACACGTAGCTGTGTTATCTGCTTCTAAGCCGACAGCCGGGTCCCGAGGTCAGCCCTCCCCTGCGCTGGTCCGGGAAGGCGCGAGTCCCCGCGGGTCCTACTCCTCTGCGCTCCCAGGAGGGGTCTGAGAGGCTAGGGGGAGAGGCGATTTGAGAAGGGTTGGAAGGAAGAGGCGAGGGAGGGGGTCAGAATAAAATGCAAACAGGAAAGAAATCCAACGACTGAGGGTTAGCGCCCAGGAATAATCCAGCCGGGAGCTTCGAGGACGACAAGACCAGAGTGTCTTCTTTCGCACCAAGACGAAGACAAGATTCAAAAAAATCTTCTCCCGCTAACCCCTGCTCGGCTCACTTTTTCTAATGGAATTCCAGTGACCGTGTGTCTCTGCGTGCGTGTGTCTTTCTCCCTCTCTGCCTCCCGCTCCTCTCCCTGCTCGCTCTTTGCTCTCGCTCTCTCCAGCTCTCCCTCGCTCTCCTCTCTCCCTCCCCTTCTCTCTCTCTCCCTGCTCCTCCCTCCGCCCGCCCCCTTCCCCCTTCGCGGCTCCCTCGCCGCGGCTCTCGCGCCCGCGCCCCTCTCCTCCGCCCGGGGCTCCGCGCTCGGTCTCCCGGGCGGCTGGCGGCGCGCGCGGCGGAGCAGCGACACTCTGCAGCGGCGGCGGCGGCGACTTAGCGGTGGCGGTGGCGCGGAGGAACGCGGGCCGAGGGGAGAGCTCCGCCGCCAGCTCCCTGGGCTCAGCTGCCTGCCCTTCCCTGGGCGGACCTGCTGCCTTGACAGGAAACTGGCTTCTGGACTAGGACTCTAGCACCAGCACTTTCCTCGTCTTCCCCACTCCCCCCCAACTACGCCCCCATCTTGAGGATGGGCTGTGCCCTCCAACCCCGGTTGCCCCCTGCCCCCTGGGCCTCCAAGTCTCTGGGAAACCAAGCTTGCAAGGCGCGGAGTCCCGAGAGCCATCCTGGGAGCGTGGGGGCAGGGCACTAGAAAGGCTCCGGCTCGGTAGCCCAGGTCTTGGAGGGAGCTGCACCCTCGAGGGCTGGGGCATCCCTTAGCTGGCGGGCCGAAGCCGACGGAGCGTCCCCCGCATGGTGCAGGGGTACAGAAAGACTCTCTCCGCCGCCAGCCCCCGAGCCCCCGCGCAGCCTGCCTGCCCGGCCTAGTACTGCGCGCACATACACGTGTGCTCTCCACGCCGAGCTCGAGAACTTTCCCTCACGCCGCGGCGGGTTCGTTCCCCCCCCGACGAGCCTTGCAGCCCTTGGAGACTCCCCTTCCGCAGTGTGTCTCCCTCCCCAGGCTGGGGAGAATGCTGCCGCGCTGGGGCGCGCAGACCGCATCCTCCGGGGCCGGCTAACGCGCCGGAATCGCGTCTGAGGGAGCGCCCCGAGACCGACCCAGGCGAGAGCTCCGCTGCTGGCTCGGCGGCGGGCTGGGCTCCCAGGAGCTCGTCCCGAAGCAGCTGGCAGCTCCGGGCTCCTGAGGCTACGGCTGGGGTCCTCTTCCCGCAGCCAGGAAGGGGGAGACTGATCCATCTGTCGGTGGGCCGGTCTTACCGGCGTGTTTTAGTCACGGAATTTACAATAAACGCCCAGAAAGACCAAAAAGGAAGCGTCTGGCTGGGAAAGGGCTGAAGGAGAGGTGAGGCTGTTGACACGTTCAGGCAAGAGGGACAGAGGCGGCGGGCCTGCGGACACTCTAGGGCACACACCCACGCACGCCGGGCACCCCAGCTTCACTCTCCCTTCTGACGCGTCTTCACCTACGCCGGAGTGCCCCGCAGCCCCCGGCTTTCACGCACACGCTACTTGCAGCTCCGCGCGCGCGCGCACACGATGTGCTGGGGTGGGGCACACGCAGTGCCTCGTAAACTTTCCGCGCTGCCCACGAGCGGATCAGGGCTGCACGTAAGGTGAATTGGGTAGTGCCTTTTAAGATGCATTTTTGAATAATAAGATTCTGGAATATAGTAAATGCTAGAGATCCACTTGAATGCGAAGAGCGGGGTCACGCTGAAAACCGGCAGCCTTAGCAATTTGGAAAGCTAGAGGGAGCAACTTCCATCTTGCGGGTTTAGGCGGGAACGGGGCTTCTCCGGGCCTTGGGAGCTCAGTGTGGGTGGGCTTCCAACACCTCTGTCATTGATCTTTCCTTTCCCATGTCCCCTGTATCCTCTCCCCCAGCCACAGAGCGGTGCCTACCAGAGCCATGGTCTTGGGTGGTGGAGCGTCTGGGCGGCAGGAGGGCCTAGGGAGCGGGATCTGGGAAAACTCCTTCTTGCTGCCCTCCCTGTCATTCCTCAGGCAGCTCCTTCTCATCTCATAAGGACTCCTAGCTTCTTTCTAAATATTGTGGAACTGGCTTCAGACTAGTATAGGTTAAAAGATGAAAACCAATAGTAGTTACACTACCACGAAGGGCCGAAACTGGGAGCATAAATGAACTTTTTCCCTGCTCTTTCTTCCAGGGTCTGCTAATACTTAACACCAGACATTTTGGTAACCCACGAAAGCTTTCCTTCTTCCAAAGACCTCAGTCCAGACTCCACAATTGCTGCTCAGTGCCTCCCTTTCCTCTCCCCAACAAAAAGGAAAAAAAAAATTCTTTTAACTCCATCTAAGCATAAACCCTTTGAACAATATAAAGGAGATTTGCCCTCTCCCCTCCCCTGTCCAGGGAAAGGGGCTGAGAATGGCCCCAATGAACCTGTAGGGATGGCTCCTGCTGTCAGAATCCCCCTAGCCCCCACTCAGGGAAAGCCATCCCTGCAGGTTCATTGTTGTGGCTGCAGGGCACTCTGACCTTGGGCCCTCCTTTCTCATCTATACAAACTTCTCCCACTACACCCCACCCTGTGCAAGCCCAAGTGGTCAAGCTGCACTGCTCTTAGAAATGGCTTTGTCCATGTATCATACCGTTTTTTCTGAGCATCCACTACATGTGACACCCCCCCCCATTGTGCTGAGATCTGCACAGGAAACACAGATAAACAGGTACTAGTCAAGAGCAACTTAATCTCTTTGAACCTCAGTTATCTCACCTATAAAATGGGCATTTTTTTACAGTTTTTGGCTGAGGCTGGATTTGAAACTGCCACCTCCAGCGTATGGGACTGGCGCCCTACCCTTTTGAGCCACAGGTGCCGCCCTAAAATGGCCATTTTTAAAACCCTAACTTTATGGAAATTAAATGAGATACTATACACAAATCAGTAAAATGCCTGGCTTATAGAAAGTTGTTCATCTCTTTCCTCTGGGATCCGAAGAAGAATTAGGGTTGTATGACAAGACAATAAAACCTAAGTGGCAAATGAGAAGCAGAGATAAAAAGCTAAGAGGGTTCAAGGGAAACAGAGACTTCTTTCCAGAAGACAGAAGATAGAAACAGATCTTGCAAGAGAGTGCTGGGGAAAGGTGACATCTCTCAGCAGTTGGAAACACAGCCCTTAGGCTCACTGAGACACAGCCACACACCTTGGGGTGTCTGTGTCCTTCCTAGATCCTCCATGGCACATCCCAGTTGCTCCTGAAGAGCCTCTCACCATCACAAATCCTGGAGTCATAATGTGTAGGTAGGTAGAGGGAAAGAGAATACTTAGGCTTTGAACTTCTTCCCTCCCTCTCATCTTCCCCTCTTCCCTGTCTTGTGGATTCTCTGGAGGACAGGGAGATGGAGCAGCAGGGGAGAGAAGGAACAGTGGAGGGGAGGGGGGTTGCAACCCCACCCCAACACATGTGCATGTGCACCTGGCCTTAGCCACATGGCTCAATGACCAGAATCCCATGTCCTCCTCTCCTTTAGTGAAGAAAAGAAGCCTGAAAGCTCCCTGGCCTCAGATAAAAATCAGCCAGGAGTGAAAAGAAAAAGGTGACTAACATCCAGCTGAAATGAGTCAGAAGCCACAGAACTGGCCAAGTGAAGGTGCCCCCAGCCCTGGGACAGCAGCCTGACCCAGGGCACCTCACAATTGATCAACCAGCACAAGCTTTTTGAATGTCTTCTGTGTCCCCAGCACAGTGCTAAGAGCCATGGGGAGCACAGCAAAACAGCCCCTGCCGAGGCAGAAATCATAGATAGTCATGTACCCATGGAAAGGTAATGGACAACCCAAAGGCTCATAGGCAAGAAAGAAAGGGTCTCTGCCACTGGATTTCAGAAGCGCTGTCAGGGAGGACTTGCCAGGGGAGGTGAGAGTCAAGCTGGAGCTGGAAGGATGGGTAGAATTGGGCTAAGCACAGAGGGGGACACTCCCCGCAAGAGAACAGCAAAGGCAAGGGCACCATGGTAAGAAGGATACAAGGAATAGTCCAACTATGGGAGGAACTGAGGGCACAGGTGGGAAGGGCCATAATGGAGAAGATTTAGAAGGTCCAGTTATATCCCACCCCAGTGCAGGACCAAGCCTTGCAGACTTTGGACTTGCACCCCAGGAGCCTCTCAAGATTTTTGAGCAGGCAAGTGACATAATGAGAATAGTGTTTGAGGGAGATTGGTCTGACAACTGTGTAAAAGATGGAGACCAGAGACCAATTAGGAGGCTATTGCAACAGTTTCAGCCCCAGGTAATGAGGGCTCAGAAAGGGAGGTGGTGGTGGGCGTGGACAGGCAGAAAGACTGTCAGAGGCCTTGTAAAGATAAATCAGCAAGATGTTAGTGACCGAAGGAACAAAGGGAGAGTGGCCAAGCCAGGATAAAGTGAACAGACTGACTCTTCAGGCTTTGTCATTGGAAAAAAATAATTATGGTAGCCACCTTTATGGCACAACGCATGTTATTTTTTACCCTTTTAATTTTTTTATTGAATCATAGCTGTGTACATTAATGCATTTATGGGGTACAATGTGCTGATTTTATATACAATTTGGAATGCTTACATCAAACTGGTTAACATAGTCCTCACTTCACTTAATTATTTTGTTAAGACATTTATACTCTACTCTTAATAAATCTGACATGTACCCTTGCAATATGCACCATAGGTGAGGTTCCATTGACGACGCATGTTAATATTCCTTTCATTCTTATAACTTTATGGCCTAGCTACTATTATGGCCCCACTTTATAAATGCAGAGGCGAGAAAAGTTGTTTAACTTGCCTGAGGTCATATTTTAAGTGGCAGAACCCAGGCAGTCGAGATCCAGGGTCCTGCACTGGTGAGTTCTGTGCCCTAAATAAATATTAATTTAAAAAGTGACTGCTCTCCAGGCCTATAAATTTTCATGTCTCCATTCAAAACACCTGAGATACTCCCTTTCTCCTTGCTTTGTACAGCAATGGTGTGAAGAAATTATGAGAATAGAGTTTTTTTTTAATCTTTCCTATGACCTTATCTAGTCTAACCCTTAGAGTTCAGGAAGGATTCCATCAGACATGGGGAAGCTCCACTGTGCCCAGCTCAACACCCTGGGCCTGAATCATCCCTGGGCTTGTCCAGCCCCTTCCCAGTCCCTCCCACCAGCAGGCTGACAGGGTCACCCCAGGTCCAGCCTGGGAAAAGCAGGCTCGTCTGGGAATGAGACCAGCAAGGATTTAACAAAACCATCTGATTCCCAAAGAGTAAGACCGGCTGCTGGGTGAGACCAGGCTGGGAGAGAAGAAATGCGCACTACACTCAGGCCCATTGATTTCTCTAATTGATTTTGGTCAATGTTCTCTGCTTCATCATTCTCTTTAGAGGTAGGCACCAGCAGGAAGCAGGGTCTGCCTTTACTAAGCCTCTCCCCAGGGCCTCACCAATCTCTCTGTAGCCCCACCCATCTTGGGAATGCCCCTAGGCCCCAGAGTAGCCCCCAGAGGGAGGAACTCGGAGGCTGCAGCCTCCATAGTTGTGGGAGCCAGAGCAGAGAAGCAGATAGGAAGTTGCTCTAATAGGAAACCATCACAACCGCCTTCTGTAAACATGGCACCTCCCAGCTGCAAAAACACACCTTCCACCTCCAGGATCTACAAGTCCTCTCTGGGGAGGAAGGCATGGCAGAATGAGCTTCCCTTCTCAGTGAACAAACTCACACTCACTTGAAGACCACTCATGACATGGCCAAGGTCACGACACAGCCAGCAATTGTCAGAGCCAGGACTCAAAAGCAAGTCCCCCACAGCCCAGTCCAGTGAGTTCTCCACTGCCAACCAGCCTCTCCCATGGGCCAAAAGTGTCTGTCCTGCTATAGGGCCAGGCCTCTCTGCTGCCTTGTCCCACAATAGGGGAAGATGGAGTGAGCATCACCTGTGTCATTCTAGTCCTTTCCAGGCCTGTCTGTCTGGACTCCTCTTTCACCAGAAATCCTAGGCTTTCAGAGCAAACTACACCGCCATTCCTCACCTGCCCCTTCATAACTCCCAGGGTGCAGCTAGAACAGAGCTAGTAGACTGCCTTTCTGTTGAGCTATTGTAAGCCTAAAATATCCTAGCTTGCTGGCCTCCCCTTACCAACTGCCCCATCCACCCCCTATGACACTATGGTTGGCACCGTACTGGCCACGCCCCAGCCTATCCTGATGCCAGAGCTGCACTTGCAGACCCCAGCTCCCTGGAGCAACCTCACAGCCTCTCTACTGAGCATACACACACTCACCCCAGCTCTTTGGCACTGACCATCTGAAGGTTACCCAAGGTCAACATGGAATCAAGGGAAAGGGGCAGTGACTGCTTTTGCCAAACTGAGAGAAAGTGGCTCCTGCTGCCTGGTATTCCCAGGAGAGCTCTCAGCCCCAACAGCTTCCCATAGAGGCTATGTCTTTATTTAGCCCAGCAGCACTAGCTCCGAGATGGACTGTCACTCGGGCTCAGCTCCTTCTCCAGGGCTGGGAAGTCAGCTCCCAAATGCTCTGGACAGAAAAAGGGGACCACAGTGTCCCTTTCTAAGGAGGTGCCTTCCCTGGGTCTGGCCAGGCGCACACATATACCTGCCTACCCACCCTCTTCACCATGACCTCTCACTCTGGGAATTTCTTTCCAGTCATCCAGAACTTTCTCTCTTTTCCCTATATCCCCATGTGTGCTGCTGTACTGATACCCTCTCTTGCCAGAAGAGGAAACCCCAGGCAGAGTTGAGGGAGGGTAGCAACGTTTAACCCAAAAGAATAAATTACTAATGGTAGAATTCTAATCATCAGCTACCCTAGGCTCTTGGAATTGAAAGGATCCTCCCAAGACAGCAATAATAATCAATGCACAGCCCTCAGACTGAATGAATGATGCTTACAAAGCTTTCTTCTAGAAGATAGCCTCCCTTGGGCTTCTCAACCCCCCTCTGAAGTCAGTATGTCTCAAAAGAGAGAACTTACAGACCAGGCACCCAGTGACTCACAGTGAGTTTCCAACCCAGGACTTGACTGAAGGATCCTAGTTGAGTGCAAATTACCTACTTGTGAGGTATCCTTTACTTAAACACTTCAATAAAATAAAATGTAAAATAAAATAAAATGCCTTTTAATTTTAAGAATTAAGACAATTTTATACAAAAACCTCCAGTGACAGGGTCTTATTTGACCCCGGGGTCCCCAGTCCATAGTCCACTGACAGCTTGGACAGTGAGTGGTTTCTCGCTATGCCAAGATGCATTTGCTTCCCCTTAACTCACACATCCACAAGGACCCAGCCTGGTCTCTCCTAAGCCTCCCAGACTACACCTGCCTCTGGGCAATCAGTGGCGCACCTGTCTCCCTAGGCAGGCCTGTTTGGCTGCTGTTTGCTTTCAGTAGAGCAGACAGAAGCTGCTCCCACCACAAGGATCAAAGACAATTCCTCCCTCCTACTCCCTAACCCAAGTCACCACCAGAAGTCATTACATCCACAAAGTGTGCTCCAGAACAGGGCGTTGGCAAGGAACAGGCATTTACTGCCTCCTTAACTCCGAAATGGGTGAGTCCCTGTGGGAACTGATGAGTCTGCATCCTGCCTTGCCGTGGGGTGGTCCCATCCTTTCTTGTTCTTGTCACCTGGCCCCAGAGACGACACCCCCACCAGCAAACTGTGGTACTGTGGAAAGTGGTCTGGCCAAATGTTTGAGTGCCAGCTTTGACATGGACTGGCTGCCAGCTCAAACAAGAGTTCACTACTATCTGAGGGTGGCACAGTGCCCACAGCCACCCATATCACAGTGCACGTGGCTAGTGGTCAGTGAAGATTTCTCAGCTGAAAGAAAAGGAAAGGGGAAAAGGAAGGACTTCTATACTTTGGGATCTGTGCTCTCCTTGTTTCTGCTCTGTTCTGACTCCCCAAGTTTATCTTCCATCCAATTACCTGGCTGGGCTGCCAACTGACCATGTGACCTTAGGGCCCCCCTACAGTGCCAAACACACAATAGAGAAGGATGATCAGATGAGCCCCTGAACATGATGGTGTTTTGAAATGTATGAGACACTTGGAGATGGTAGAAACTATTGTGGCTTCTTTGGGCAGCCCTCATCCCACGGTACGTTCTGGGGACCACCCTTCACCATATGTTTCAGAAGTGAGTACCCCGTGCTCAGGAAACTACTCAGGACAAACATTTCTTGCTACTCTTCTGACTTGGAGAACAAAAAACATTCCCTTTTCAAAGGTGGGAAGACTGAGGCCTCCAAGTCCCACTAGATATACCCCTCTTACGTTCTCAAATTCTTGTTACTCCATGGTAACAAAAAACATTCCCTTTTCAAAGGTGGGAAGACTGAGGCCTCCAAGTCCCACTAGATATACCCCTCTTACGTTCTCAAATTCTTGTTACTCCATGGTAACAAAAAACATTCCCTTTTCAAAGGTGGGAAGACTGAGGCCTCCAAGTCCCACTAGATATACCCCTCTTACGTTCTCAAATTCTTGTTACCCATGGTAACAAAAAACATTCCCTTTTCAAAGGTGGGAAGACTGAGGCCTCCAAGCCCCACTACATATACCCCTCTAAAGTTCTCAAAATTCTTCTCTGTTCTTCTCACTCAATTCAAAGCTCTATTCAGACACATCTACATCTTCTAGCACATATTGAGTGAGCATTTGTTGACTGAATTAACAATGCCTCTTACCCAATATAACCTTAGCCCAGGATCACTGACCTTATTCAAACCACTTACCCACTGTGCTGGACTCTCTGGGGTCTAACTGACCCATATAATAAACACTTCTCTTCCCTTCCATTCTTTTCTCCTTAGGAAAAAAATTGATAAATCTGACCAGAGGATTTTTTACCATTTAAGCTCTTTTAATTCAAACTAGATTGGCTTATGCTCTTGACTTTAAAGTCTAATTCTATAACAACTTGGTACATTCATGGGAGTCAGACTCAGTAGAATTCTTGATAAACACAATGAACTGCCTCGTTCTAACTTGTTAGTGGTGTGATCCCCACCCACGCGCCTGCATTCCAGCCCTGTGAACCCAATAATTTTTTAGTCTGAAGAAATGAAGGAGGAGCTGCAACCTCAGCTCTACTCCCAGATCAACCCCTTGAAGTAGGTGACGTGATGGTGGCACAGCCCATAGAGAACTGACAACAGAGCCAAGAGCACAGGACTCTCCCAGCAAGGAGCCTCTGTCCTCCACAGACAACGCAAACATGCCACTAGGTGTGGGGGATCCAGTGCTTGTGGCTTCTAATCAGAGGATAGAATAGAGCTGGTCTGTGCCTTCCCATGGGGTGTCAGCACCTCCATTGCTGTGGCCCCTGACATGCCTGTTGCAGGGGGCACCTCAAGTTTCCAACCTCATCTTCCACCAAACTGGCCCGCCCTCCAGTTTCCCCTCAGCCCGGCTGCCACTTTGGAAGACAGTCTGATAAACGAATCCTTAGTGAGGTGATAATCTATGTATTTTAAGAGTTACTGGTGCATCGCATTTTCCAGAACCAGTAGAACTGATAATGGTCTTTTTCTGCAATCAATCTCAGTCAATCACTGAATTCTTCAATACCTTCTGGTGACTCCTCTCTGACACATATGCATTTTAAGTAAATGTTAACAGAGAGACAAGGCCTTAATGCAAAGTAATGGCTCTCTAATTGTAGAAGTCAGGCACCAGGAGAAAGGGATTCAAATGAGATCCGAGAAGGCCAATCTGCGGCACTCACGCGCCACTCCCTCCCCTAACCACAGCAGATACTGTTAATTGATCACAGCTAAGATCTGTCGATGCCCGTGATCCAGGCAGCCACAACCAGCCACTTGGAGTGGGCACGCAAGTCCGGCTCATCCATTTGCAAGTGCTGGTGCCGTGAATTCTGAACACCCTGGCTTTTCCGAAGAGAAAGACCATCCCACCTCTCTAAGGGGGGACAGGGAAGGAGTTTATTGAAGGAGATCTATTGTACTGAGAAAAACAGGCAGCCCGGTTAAAATCTGACAACTCGTTAAAACAAATCCCCCCTGCAAAAGGATTTCCACATCCCGACAGCCCCGAGGAAGGGGGTATTTCTTGCCTGCAGCCCTGGCCAAACCATCCCTGCTCTATGTTCCATCCATCCACCTCTCGGAGCAGACCTAAGTGCCAGAGAATGAGAAAGGGTCTCCCAGCATGAAGGATCTGAGAGTGGGGAGGCAGGAGGGCACCAGCAATGCTGATGAGCATCTGAGAGCACCAAAATGGGCGGTACAGGTGCCACTGTGAGCCAGCCACACGCAGTGTCATCTGCTCAGCAACCAGCCCAGCCCAACATCTTCAAAGGGCTTGAGACAGACACCATGTGGGCCCAGGGTTTTTATGCAGCCAGCAGTGGGAACCAGAAGGGGCCCTAGCAGGTTCCTGGCACACCCACTGCCTTCCCAGGCCCATCCCTTCTGAGTGCACATTGGAGCTGCCTTTCATGCTTCCCCCATGTTCAATGAAACAATGGATTAGGCGTCTGCCCTGCTCCAGGCACTGTCATGCAAGGGAGAGTGGGTCACACAAGGTCTCCCCCTGACCCGAGGAACTTCCCTCCCGGTCCTCTCCTCTTCTGGTGCCTGATTCCAGCCAGGCCCTGCTCCAGTTTCCAACACCACCACATGGGACTCCTGGCCGGCTGTTTGAAGACAGAAATGTCAAAGTAACAAAATGCCTTACATTTCTGCCTCACCAAGTACGAAGTGCCTCCCCCAAATATACAATTTCACCTGCCCCTAAAAACTCCCTATGCAGGGAGAAGTCCGTGATTGTCACGCAAGGTTCTCTAGTCAGAAGACAGGGCTCACCCCAGGCTCTGCCAGCCACTTCCTAGTTGTCTCACTTGGAGCAGGTCCGTAAACCTCACCGCATCTCAGGAAAACAGAAACAATAATGCCAGCCTGCCTACTTCACATAACTGGGAACTCATTCAGTCAGCATTAAACCATCTACTACATTCCTGGCAGTGGAATAGACATAAAATCTACAAGATATTGCCTCTGTCCAGGTGCTTTCAGCCTGGTAGCGGGGGAGGCAGATTACAACAAATACATGCAGTGTAGTTCAGAAACTACAGTGATAGAATTTGGGTAGAGTGAGGAGAAAGAGTGACTGAATAATGGAGGTTATGTTGAAAAGGGATTTTAGAGAAGTCATTACATGAGGAAATAACACTTGCTAAGCTCTTACCAGGAGGCATTTCCATGTATATAATTGTTCTAAGGGTCAAAAAAGATGATTAGTGTGAGCCTACTCTGTAATAAACCGTGAAGGGCTGTACAGTGCAAGGTATTCATGGAAAAGGTCACACTTTGGCCAACAAAACGGGTCGTATTTGTTAGGCTACGTTTGTTGCTGTGGCAATAAACAGTTGCAAATTCTAAGAGGGTTAAGACCACAGAGGTTTATTTCTTCTTCATGCAAAATGTTCAATGTAGGTTGGCAGAGGTCTCTGCTCCACACAGTGGCTCGGGGATCTAGGCTGAATGATGCATTATCATCTTGTATCTGCATCTGGAACATGAGGTCTCTGTAGTCATTGAAGAAAGAGGAGAAAGAACTGGAAGGCGTAGAGTTGGCCAGAAGTGATCCGTGCCACTTTCACTCACAGCCCATTGGCCATAAATAATTACATGATCTTATTTAGCAACGCTGGGACTAGACAAGAGCACATAGATAGAATGTCAGGTAAATATCAATGTGT
Organism: Otolemur garnettii; assembly: GCF_000181295.1. Taxonomy (NCBI): domain Eukaryota; kingdom Metazoa; phylum Chordata; class Mammalia; order Primates; family Galagidae; genus Otolemur; species Otolemur garnettii. The sequence continues at coordinate 7,209,465 of NW_003852469.1, read as the reverse complement.
CTGTCACAAGGACTAAAGAAGAACTCTCTGCATCCTGAAGAATTGGGGCGATGGCTAATCGGAGAGTCCTTTGGGAGAACTCTGAATCTGCCCTGTCATGGCCAACAAGTCTCTGGGCCACTGGTCTGGACTGGGTAGGGCAGAGATCTAAGAAATAACCACAAGACTCAGGTTATTTCTGTGACTCAGATGAGCACAAAGTTAAAACAATAATCATCATAAATAGCTAACATTAATTGAACACTTCTATGTGCTAAATCCTCATTCCCTGTAGAATCTTATTTAAGCCTCATAACAACCCAGGAAGGCACATAGCACTGTTAGCCCCAATGGATATGTGAAGATAATATAGAACAAGTCCAAGGTCCTTCATATTCTCCAAATAATAAAATATCAGAATAGGAAATTGAATGCAGAACTACCCTGTCTCCAAAAACCATTCACTTTACCATCAACTTATACTACGTCCCTGTTCTGTAGAATGGGGCCACTATCATACACAAACACACACACACACAATTTGTAGTCCCAAGATTTGGATTCTCAGGCTGGTTTTGTTACTATGTAACCTTAAGTAAGTCATTCACCTCTCTGAGCTTAAGTTTTCTCATCTGTAAACTGAAGATAATAGGAATAGCTCTTTTCTCTTTTAATTATCTTACAGGCACGTGTTATTGTCAACTATAAACTTCTCTGCTATTACATGGCCCCAAAATAATAGTCATGAATTAGTAATCTTCTGGAATTGAGGCACACCTTCTGGGTGGGGAAGAAAGCTGGACAGATCCCCCCCATCCCTGAGGAGTTTTGCTCACACACCTGCCACAGCCACACTCACAGCCTCCTCCTCTGCTCCTACACCCTGGCAACTCTGTCACAGCCTCCAATTTGTCTGTTTCTCCTGCAGAGGTTTTTGCAGTGTCTCTCCTAAATGGGACAGTGACATCAATAAGTTCCATCGCATCACGAGTGTTATTGAGAGCACAGTGTCCAGCCCTCAGGCTGGGGTTCTGGTCTCACATGCTCACTCCCCTTCCTCCACTTCGGTCTGGGCCCCAGTGTCCTTTCCAGCCCTTTCTCCCCCAGTCAACCCCAGATTCCATTCTGCTCTATTCCAAGCCAGGACCCCTGCTCCAGCCTGCCCAGTTCACACATCCATCCCTAAAGTGCTGGTCATGTGTCTAATCCTTCCCCATCCTGGAGCCCTCCCCGGGAATGTCCTCCACCTGGAATATCCCACCCCCATCTCCGCCTGTAGAGGTCCTCCCCAGAAACAAAGACAGGTCAACAGCGGTTGTCTCAGGATGACAAAATCACAGATTATCTTTATCTTTTTCTTTCCAATTTCCTCTATTTAGAGATCTGGAAGAATGAGCACCTGCTATTTTTATGTTCAAAAAAACACAGTGAAGGGCGGCACCTGTGGCTCAGTGAGTAGGGTGCCGGCCCCCTATGCCAAGGGTGGTGGGTTCAAACCCGGCCCCAGCCAAACTGCAACCAAAAAATAGCCAGGTGTTGTGGCGGGCGCCTGTAGTCCCAGCTACTCAGGAGGCTGAGGCAAGAGAATCGCATAAGCCCAGGAGGTTGAGGTTGCTATGAGCTGTGTGACGCCACCGCACTCTACCAGGGGTGACAAAGTGAGACTCCATCTCTAAAAAAACAAAAATAAAAAACACAGTGAAGCCATCCATGCTCTGAGCCCCTCACCTCCATCCCAGCTCAGCTTCTCCTTCTCCTGTGAAAGCTGGCAGCTCCCAGTCCCAGCAAGGATGGCTTTATTCTCTAGGTACTTTGCTATGTGTGAACACCTGATTTCCCCACCAAATCAGAAGTTCCATGAGAGCAGGGGACACACTGTACACATCTTCCCTACGCTGCACACCCTCTGCAGTGTTCCAGGCTTGTCTGAAGCAATGAATGAGCACCCCCCAATCACGGGATTGGGGCACCACGAGCGCCCAGGTACACCTTGCAATGGCCGGGCAGGGGGTGGGGGGTGGAGTCATAGAAAGCTAGAATGAGGGGCCTTAGAGTTTATATAAATCCAACACTTCTCATTCATACAGTCTGTTTCTGACACTTCATCTGCCCCTTAGTAGGGTCTGGTGACCCCAACTACTCAAACTGAAGCCAGGACAGGTAAAACCCTTTGGCCTGAGAGTTAGAGCCCACATCTCCCGTGGTCCTGCTCAGTGCCTTAACCACTAAACCACAGCTGCCACTCCAAGACCTTATTAATAGCCATTTCTCTCCCCAGTCAGTGGCTGGACATGGCTTGCCAGGTTAATAATTTGTTCATTAGGCACCTAATGAATTACTTGTTAATTGCTAACTTGATGAACAGCCAGCAGTCACCATCTGCCTGGAGAAATGGCAGCGAATAACCACAGACAAGCTGGCCACGAACAGATTTTGCCCCAGGAGGGAGGCAAGTCTCTAAGGGAGATGGGGGTGGAGCCCTATCTGGACCTGTCACCCGGAACACAGCAGGTTCCAGGGGATAGACACCTTCTGGTAAGCCACCTCTTGCTGGACATATGACCGCCCTGCAGAGGGATAGAGCAACCCAGACTGTCATCTCCCCTGGGCTTTCAAAATCTTTCAAGCCTCCGCTCCACAAACCTCCCCATTTTTGCTTTCTTTTCTTTTCTTTAAGTTCTTAAGTTTAAGAGTCAGAGTCAGAGTTAGAGCCAGAACTACAGAGGGTTCCCAATTTATGATGGTTCAAGTTCTGATTTTTCAATTTTACAATGGTACGAAGTGATACCCACTCAGTGGAAACCATACCTCACATGGGCATTCTGTTTTTCACTTTCAGTACAGCATTCAATAAATCACACAAGATATTCAACACTTCATAATAAAATAGGCCTCACGTTAGATAATTTTGCCCAACTGTAGGTTAATGTAAGTGTTCTCAGCACAGTTAAGGGAGGTTAGGCTAAGCTATGATGTTCAGTAAGTTAGGTACATTAAACGCATTTTCGACTTACAATATTTTCGATTTACAATGGGTTTATCCGGATGTCACTCCATCATGAGTCAAGGAGCGTCTGCTCTCAATTTAAAGTGTATGTGTACGAATATAACAATATGTCATCATATTTTCTCAGAGTACTGGTCCTATCTCCCCATCTCAAAGGCAGCTGCAATGTCCCCATTGTCACTTTATGCTTCCTATAAGAACAGACATCGCATCTTTTTTGTTCATCCTTGTATCTCCTGTACCCAACATAGTGCCTAGCTTATACATATTTATTAATGGAGCAAATCACTTATATTGTTCTCTATAAATCAGTATTTGTTTGCTCAGGCTGCTGCAATGGTTTGAATGTCTTCTCCAACACTCACGTTGAAATGTAGTTGTCACTGTAAGGACATTCAGAAGGAGACTAGCCAGGCATCGTGGCTCATACCTGTAATCCTAGCACTTTGGGAGGCAGAGCTGGGAGCATCACTTGAGCGTAGGAGTTAAAACCAGCTTGGACATAGGGAGACCCCATCTCTACAAAAAATAGAAAAATTAGCCAGACATGGTGATGTGCACCAGGCATGGTGATGCCCCAGCCACTTGGGAGGCTGAGGCAAGAGGATCCCAAGAGCCCAGCAATTGAGGGTTTCAGAAAGCTATGGTGACACCATCACACTATAGCCCAAGCAACAGAGCAAGACCTTTTCGTAAATAAATATATAAATATTTTTTAAAAAAAGAGGCAAGACCTTTAAGAGGTTGATTAAGTCATGAGGGCTCTGCCCCTATGGATAGATTAAGGCCATTATTGAGAGAATGGCCTTGTGGTAAAACCCAGTTGGACCCCTTTGCCTTCCCTCCTTCTGGCAGAGGACAACACAGCAGGAAGGCCCTTGTCACCACCACCACAGCAGGACGGCCCTCGTCACCACCACACTCTTGGACTTCAGCCTCCAGAACCAAGAGCCAAGTAAATGTTTATTCTTTACAAATTACCCAGTCTTTGGCATTCCGGTACAGCAGCACAAAACGGACTAAGACAGCTGCCACAGCAAAATACCGCAAACTGGACAGCTGAAGCCAGAGAAATCTATTTTCTCATCATCCTAGAGGCTGAAAGTCTGAGATCAAGAAAGCCATCAGTCTGTATTATTTCTCCAGCAGCTACTCTGCTGGACTTGCAGATGGCCACCTTGCTGCTGGGTCCTCTCATGGTCTTTTCTCTGTGCACATACCCCCTGGGGTGGGTATATATCCAAATTCCTGCTTCTTTTTTTTTTTTTAAGTTATTGTTGGGGACTCATTGAGGGTACAAGAAACTAGGTTTCATCAATTGCATTTGTTAGGTAAAGTCCCTCTTACAATCGTGTCTTGCTCCCAAAAGGTGTGGCACACACCAACTCCTTCCTTCCCTCTCTCTGCTCTCCCCTTCCCCTACCCCCACTGTCTCATTAATTGACATTAATTGTCCTCATATCAAAATTGAGTACATGGGATTCATGCTTCTCCATTCTTGTGATGCTTTACTCGAATTTCTGCTTCTTAAAGACTCCAATCAAATTGGATTAGGGCCCACCTTAATGCCCTCATATTAATGTAATCACCTCTTTAAAGACTCTACCTTTTAAATGTCATTTTCTGTCCAGCCATGGTGGCTCACACCTGTAATCCTAGCACCCTGAGAGGCTGAGGCGCGTGGATTACTTGAGCTCAGGAGTTCAATCAGCCTGAGCAAGAGCAAGACCCCATCTCTAAAAATAGCCAGGCATGGTGGCACACACCTGTAGTCCCAGCTACCTGGGAGGCTGAGGCAAGAGGATCATTTGAGCCCAAGAGTTTGAGGTTGCTGTGAGCTATGACACCAGAGCACTCTATTTAGGGCAACAGAGTGAGACTCTGGCTAAAAAAAAAGTCATATTCTGAGGGAATGTGGGTTAGGACTTCAACATATGAATTTTGAGGGGGACCCAACTTGGCCCATAACAACTTGTCACCCTGCAGTGCCTGCCTCCACCCAGAGATCATATTAAATATTCAGTACATGCTCTGAAGTTGGTAGCATTCTGTTTCCTCTGGAGGAAGGCCTCATTTTTGTGGCCTGAGTTCCTAAATCCCGCACAGAGCCCTGAAAATCTCTACAGTGGAGTATTCCAGACAAACCCTCTGGTCAAGTCAGCTCCCAAATCCTAATAGCTCTGTTATTTTTGAAATCACTTTAGAGCAGCACTGAATAGAGATGATGATTTCTTGCATTTGCATAGCAATTTTTCTTATCAGAGCATGGTCTCATTTTATCCTTCCACTGTACTGGAAGGGAGGAAGAGGAGGTGTTATTATGATGTCCTTCTTATGAACAGAGAATTGAAATAAGAAGGGATTAGTCAACTTTCCCAAGTCAAGCCCAGCCTAGCATGTGCCTTTCACTCCTTTGGGGGCCCCAGTAGGATGAGACTTAGTCCCTTTCTTCTGTGTCTGGACACCCAGTCCAGGGCCAGGCACAGAGAGGATTCAGCATTAATAACAATGGAAAAACCCCACACCCAGAGCAGCTGAAGAGTCAGGGCTGACCACCACTCAGCCACCTGAACTAGGGCCACATAGATGGCTGGCGTCAGGGGTCTGAGCTTCCCACACTAGGCCTGCTTTTCAGCAACAGCTCTGAAGCCAAGGTGGAATCAGAAATGAGCCTGGGAATACATCTACTATCACTTCCACCCTGCTATGAGTAACAGTAAGGAAAACAAGTTTATGGTGTGATTGTAAAGTGATTTCACATATTATTTATTTTTATCTTTTTATATCGCAGGTATTTTTAGAAGCTGCCACAAATGCACTGTGAAATGCAGCAGGATATGAATTTTAAAAACACACTATCTTCATTTCATCCTTGAGGCCATGCTTTAAAGTGGATAAGGAGGAAAGTATGCCCACTTGACAGATGAGCAAAGCAAGGCAGAGAGAGGTCAGGTGTCTGTCCAACGTCATACAGGGAGCAGGTTAAGCTAGGCCTGAACTTGCAGTCATGCCTTTTCCTCTCTGCTATTGGAGTGGAGTGGGAGAAGCCCTGAGGAGCTGAGCCAGAAGAGACCACTCCCAGGGCAGGAGGAATGGAGGGCAAGTGCAGTCTGCAAATGAACAATTTGTGTCTGAACAATTTCAGCTGAGCTCAGAGATGCAGTAGGCAGAAGGAAGGCTCATGCCTGGGGACCAGACATGGTGGGACCTGGGGGGGCTAACAGCAGCCAAGCAACCCTGGCCCAAGAGGAGCCAAGTAAGCCAATGGGCCTCCCATCAGGACATCACAGGAGGGGGGCTGCCTGTCTGTGACCTTGTAAAAGTACTTGCCGCTTCTATCCCCTCCAGAAACTCCAGGCTTGTGGCTGGCCCCACCCAGGCCCTCAGAAAGCAGGGGAGAAGCCTGCAGAGGACAGGACCAGGACCAGCAGGCATGTGCAGCCCCCAGCCCTGGCCTTGGAGCTGTCAGGGCCCATGCGGGCCCAGCAAGCAGCATCCCTCTGCACTCTGTGCCCCCATCCCATCCCCACTGGAACAGAAGCAAGACTGGCCTCCCCAGGAGGCATTCTCATAGCTGTCCTCGCTTCAGCCAGCACTGCAGGAGGCCAGGACTGGAACTGGGGGAGAGGGTCTCCCCTGGGGCCCTAGCCCGTCCTAGGTTCCCAAGCCAGGAAGTCTCAATGCTTTGCTTTGTCACCTCTTAGAGAACTCAGGTGGCTTTTGTCCAGCTGGTTTACAGGAGCCTTAAGTGCCCTCCCAGGACTAAATCTCAAAGTATCTCTCCCCAGTAACCAGGGACCACACTCCTATAAAGGAGCCTGAGAATGGGACATCTCTGGGTCCTCCATCCACCTAGAGTACTCAGGGCAGGTTTACAGAACAGCCCGGTCTGTGTTCTCCATGTCCTGGGCCCCTTGTGCTTCAAATGCCAGGGGCGCTGGGATCCTCCTGCTTAAAGATCCTCCCCTTGCTCCCCCAGGCTGTCTTAACAGCTTATTTGCCCCAAAGAGAATGGAGATTTGCCCCCCACCCCCACCCCTACATCCAGGACTCTCATTAGAGAGCTCTCAGAGAGAAAGGCTTGGCTCTGAGTTTTGTTTTTTTTTTCCCTTTAACTTAAAAAAAAAAAAGTTCTATATTCCCAGGAAGATTTAAAAATAGACCCTTTGCCAGTTTCTCTGAACAGTTACAATTTATGTAACTTATACTACAACATCAAAACCAGGAAACTGACATGGCACAACAGAGTATGTATGTGCCTGTGGGTATGCGGTTCTGCACCTTTTCATCACACCTGTGGATTCCACAACCACCACCAACTGAGATCCACAACTGTTTCCTCGCCACAAAGACTCATCCCTCTGCTCCCTGCCCCAGCCCTGCTGTCAGGTCCCTCTTTGCCTCCCACTGCCCCTGTGGCCATTGAAAACCACCTTAAAGACAGAATGGATCAGAAGTGGCCCAGGATAGAGGGAGCCCAGTCTCACTCGGAGGCAGACAGCTCATACCTGGTGCCTGCAAGCAGCATCCCAGTGTTCATCTGCCTGCTTCAGGCGCACATGGGGGACTTGTCTCAGACTCCAGGTCCATTGCTGCCCTGGACAGGGCCTCACCTGCCTGGCCCACTCCTAGTCTGGGTTGCACACACCTGCTCTCTGCTGCCCCATCAGGCAACCTGCTGTGCAGCACATCCCGGACACAAGATTTTATTTTATTTTTTGATTAAATCATAAATGTGTACATTGATGCATTTATGGGGTTCAGTGTACTGGTTTGATAGACAATGTGAAATGCTTACATTGAACTAAGTAACACAACCATCACAATTATACTCATTTCTTAATAGTTTTGAAAGGTACCATTGCATCATGCACATTAGGTGAGGTCCCCCCAAATGCCCTCCCTCCTCCCACTTCCCCTCTCCCCTCCCCTCTCTCTCCTCTTCCCTTCTACTTTCTGGACTCTAGTTATGTTTTACCATTCATATGAATGTGTAGGTGACTATATATTGATCTCATAATAGTACTGAGTACATTGGATACTTTTTTTTTCCATTCTCGAGATCCTTTACTAAGAAGAATATGTTCCAGCTCCATCCAGGTAATGTTCCCAAGTCATGCTTCCCCCACACTGTGCCTACATAATTCACTTTTATTACCTAAATATAGGCCTTAATATTTGGGCCTGCTAAGTTTCATCTTGTTTGTTTCAGGCATCATTTCAGCATATCCGGATGTTTTCAATCCTCAGCTATCTCTCTCTGGACTGCAATTATCTCTTCTAACTGTCATCTAAAAATTCAATCATCTCTCTGTGTCTTCATCCACGTCACAGATGAAATCGCTAAATTGAACAGGGTCTAGAACAGAGTGAGTGCTCTGGCACAATACTAGGTGCCCCCTTCTCAGTGGAGAAGACAGAGTTGAGATTTCAGCCAACCCCTTGAGGGACCACTGTTCAGAAGCTCCAAGTCCACACAAGTGCACTATGGGCTGAACTCCATCTTTCTGTTTATTCACAAAGCTGCCAGGAGTGATTTTACACTGGCTGCTCACACTCACCGATTGACCAGCCCCAATAGCAAGACCTCATCTGCCTATAGATAGAAAAGGAAGTCACATTTCCTTTCACTGCCAACTTACAATGGCTTTGAGTTCCCACCCATGCACCCAAGGATCTGATTCCCAGATGTCCCCAAGAACATCCAGGGTTGTGCACACCTGTCTCTTGAGGCTGCTTGGCCACTACCTGCAGAGACTCAGAGGGTAGCTCTGCTGACTGGCCTTGCTACAGATTTTGGCTTAATTTGGGAGGCTATGATGGCTCTCTAAGGTGAGAAGAATGACATCACATCTGCCCAGGACCCAAATATGCCCATTGTACCTTTAATTAGAAATATTCGGCTTTTCCCAAAGGCCCACCCAGAGTTCTATATTGGCGCTGAGTCGCCGTGCATTCCGGCAGCACCTAGGTCAGCAGAAGCCAGTATCTCTGCTGATGGGCCTGGCTGCCCCTTCCTCCCAGTGGGCTTGCTGTCAGGGAGCATGCTGTCCTTTCCTGCCAGCTCACCTCGGCTGCAGCCATTCCCTACAGCAATGGGAAGATAGGGATCCACTCTTGTCTTTGTGGGAACCCCTCTGCTCCCATATGCATTCAGAATAAAAATTAAAACCTGTGACAGACATAGCCCACGAGGCTACGCTGCAATTCCTAAGTCCCATGTGCACCTGGGTAATGTCAGGAGAGGAGTCACCCTTTCCCACCACCCCTGATGACCCCTACTGAGCATACATGGCCTGTTAAACACCGATTTACCAATCAAACAGCTATCACAAAGAGGAAAGGGGGCTGGGTTGATCTGCTTTGTTCTAAGCAAACTCATGCTGACTCTTAGCAATCACCTTTCTTTTCCAAGAACTCACAAATCATCAGTTTCAGTCACCTGTCTTCGAATTTTGTCAAGAATCAACATTGAAATTACTGAATAATCATTTTAAAAATCAGGAAAGGTTCCAAGCTCTCTAGGCCTGAAGCATAGGTAAGATCCTTAAGGGAAAGCTAGCTCTTCCTTGCCCTCTCCCTCACCATCAAATTCACGCACACGCATGCATCAGGCACCCCCAGAGGCCCCGCTGACACAGACCTGCCACCTGGCACAAAGGCGCCCAAAGCCAACATCCCTGATTCTTCCTGCTCTGTCTTCCTTTCACCTCATTCAGAATTGCTCTGTCCTTTTTCTCTGCCATGCCACCCCCCTCCTCCCCAGAAGAAAGAGATGTCTTCATAGCTCTGTAATTGTGACTGTGGCTAAGCAGCCGTGTGATCGCAGGGACAGGGGAGCCAGGCACACGGGAGGGTGCTCAGGCAGGCTCTGACCCATACCACCAACACACCTCCATCTGTCAGCCGCGGCCCTCCCTCTGCCGGGAGTTGATGGAGCGATGACTGCCAGTTTGCTAACGTCCTTGTCTGCAGACACTGCAAAGACACGGTTTTCCACGGAGGAATTCTAAGGCTTAGACTGGAGTCTTCTCAAAATTATAGTAATTAAAGTTGAGAAAAGCAACATGCCAGAGCCCCTCCTCAACCTGCCATGTTTGGGCTGATGAGAGGGTTCCAACATCAAGGTCACTCTGTCCTTCTCCCTCTTTCCTTCCTGCCTCTTCTCTCCTCTCCATACGAGGCCTCAGACAGCCAAGGACCCAACCTTCCCCAATCACAAACAAGGGGCCAACCAGACTCCCTGGAAAACCAGGCACCTTCGAACTCCAGCACTTGGGATTTCAAGTGGAGTCATACTGGCTAGTTTCCCAGAAGGAAAACATTTTATCCAGGCCTCGTGGGAACTCAGGATTGGGTCAGAGACTGGAAGGGACTCAAGTACCATCCAGTCTGTCTGCTAATTCCACAAATAAGGAAGCTTAGGCTCCAAAGAGAGCAGTAGCTTTCTCAAGTTCAGCCAAGTAGTCAGAGCCAAGATGGAGACTCAATTCTCCAGATTCCTGGTTAGTTCCACCAGCCCAGGATCATTTAGTGAAGCCAGGAACAGTGCTGAACACGTTATATAAATTATCTCCAATTTTTATAGCAACTTTTTGAGGTGTAATTATCCAAATTTCAGGATTGAGGAAATGGAGAGATTTGTCTAGGTCACCCAGAGAAAAAGCGGCTGCTGAGAAAATTCAAGTCCATTGCACCATTCTTTCTCATAAATATCCACCAAAGGCAGAGAGAAACAAGTCTGAGTGGGTCTGTGAACACGTGAGAGGGTCCCAATGGGAAGCCTGGAAGCTACCTGCTGGAATGTCCCAGCCACACGTTTCCATAGATTATACTCAACTCAACACTTCCTGCTTAACACAAATAGTAAGGCTCTCATTGGCGAGTTGTCAGCCAACATGTGCCAAGAAGGAAAAAGCCACCTGAGTTCAAGTGCCTGGAGGTTGACCTTCAAGGAGAAAGATCTGGAAAGGAGGACCCTGGACTTGATGGAACATGAAGGATAAACTAGTAAGACCTCTAAGTCTCCTTTGGGCTTTAATGGTGAATGAAGTATATGGGAAAGAAAAGGAACGCAGCCCCTTAATCTAGGTTCCAAATGTGTGTCTACCCCATTCCCTACAATCTCCAACTCCCTCCTAGATCAATAGGAGGACTGATCAGACTTTGGAAAAAGTAATGGAATTACTGTGCTCTTAGAGCGCTAGCTCCATGCACTGCCCTTCCACCTACTACATTCTTGGGAAAGGTAAGAGGCTTTTGGAGAGACCAGTGAGAGAAGAGGCGATGTGGGGTGAGAGAAGAAAGTGGCCATGCTTGTGGGGAAGACCCATCCCTACCCAACTTGGGAATGGGGTAGAGAATGCCTTGCTTTGTAGATTTAAGGCTAAAGCATTTGCAGGGAGCAGGAGCCCTGCGCGCTTAGACACAGGATTGGTAGCTCTCTCCGGGAGGTGGAACCACCAGCATATCATTGCCAGTTGAGTTACACCAACTTTCTTATCATTTTTCTTTGCACAATGAGGATGATAATAGCATGCACCACACAAGCTGTTTGTGAGAATTAAATGAGATGCAAAGTACCTAGTGTGGTTCCTGGCATATAATCAGCACACAATAAATGTTAGATTTTTATTATTGTTTTTATTTCTATCTTGATGAAAAATGTATTATTTTTACACTGGAATAAAACTAGGAGAACCAGGAGTTAGGTTCCACAAATTTCATTGCTGAAATAACATACCTTGGACAGTTCCATTACATTTGTGTTATTTAAACAAAAATTTCTCTCCCTGGGAAAGTTGGAAGGAAAGTCTTCCCTACACCACCCCAAGGCGGTGCCTCTGCCCATAAAACACTCTTCCCTTTTAAGATGATTTCTCACTGCTCCTCGTCATAAGCTCGTGGTATATGAAGTCAGTAGGATAGATGTTGTTATACTTCCTTTACAAGATGTTGAAACTCAGGCTCGGCGCCTGTGGCTCAAGTGGCTAAGGCACCAGCCACATACACCTAAGGAAGCAGGTTCGAATCCAGCCTGGGCCCGCCAAACAACAATGATGGCTGCAACCAAAAAATAGCCAGGCGTTGTGGTCCCAGCTACTTGGGAGGCAGGAGACTAGCTTGAGCCCAGCTAGGAGTTGGAGGTTGCTGTGAGCTGTGATGCCATGGCACTCTACCCAGGGGGACAGCTTGAGGCTCTGTCTCAAAAAAAAAAAAAAAAAAAAGATGTTGAAACTCAAGGGGAAGGAAATTTGTGGAGCTGGACCTAAAGCCAGGTCCCAAAGGCCCTCTCCAGTAACACTGAGTATGGACAGCTAGGTGGGCCATCTGTCTGTCTGCACCCTGGCACACACAGCAGTCCTATTTGTGACCCACACTGCCCCTTTGCTGAGATGTTCAGAATCTTACAGAGATGATAAAACTGCTCTTCCAACGAAAGCATACTACGGAGCTATTTTTTCATTTTATAGGGGCTTCCTGTAGCCAGGCCTACTCCACCCTATTCACACTATAACCCCTTCATATTGAGTCCTTTCCCCAGATGGTGGTCAGCCTCTCACTGGTACCTTTGCTTTGCAGGGTCACCATTGGTACACATTCTGTTCCAGGTTTTAGAGCTGTTCCCGGTGTTAGCTATTTTGAACATCACCTCTGCCTGTTCCTGTATCTCCCATTGCACTCTGGGTGCCTGTTCCCTGCAGAGAGGCTGATCACCATTCCTCAGACACCTGCACCTAGCCTGTAAGGCAGTGGTTCTCAACCTTCCTAATGCCTCCTCATGCCACAACCCTTTAATACAGTTCCTCATGTTGTGGTGACCCTCAACCATAAAATTATTTTCATTGCTACTTCATAACTGCAATTTTGCTACTGTTATGAATCGTAATGTAAATATCTGATATGCAGGATGTATTTTCATTGTTACAAAAGGGTTCACAACCCACAGGTTGAGAACTGCTCCTATAAAGCCTTGCTCACAGTCTGTCTCCTAGGATGACTTTTCTATACTGATCCAGCTCCCCCTGTTCCTCCCCAATGCTGGTCAAGGGTCTTTTCACCCTAGAAACCAACCTAGATCATGGCTGGCCCATGGTATTTACCTCTATGCTCTAGTTCGCTAAAGTTTTTTTTTTTGCAAGCTGCAGGTTATATATTATGAAAGGGTCATAGAAATCAATTCAGTGGATCACAATGAGCATTTTTTAACAAAATGGAATACAAAGTATAGAAGACAGCCTCAGTGATAAATATTGATCAGAACATGCACAGGCACGTGTGTAGGTGTTGCATACTGATGAAATGTAAAATACATTCCTGACTGTGAGATGCAGCCAAACCCTTTTGAAAAACATTGACTATTAGTGCCGTCTACAGAAATAGTACCATGAACCTCCAATCTCCTCAACCTCCACCAAGGATGTCAGGAATGAGGCAGTGGAGAAGAAAGGCAGGTGCGAGATTGGAGTTAGTCTGAGAGCAAGGGAGAGAGAGATGGACCAGTAAAATACATGACAACTGGCCACCACTCCAGGCGCTGTGACTCACACTTGTAAATCCCAGCACTCCAGGAGGCTCGAGGATCACTCAAGGTCAAGAGGCCAAGACCAGATTGAGCAAAAGTGAGACTCCATCTACTAAGAAAACTAGCCGGGCATTGTGGTAGGTGCCTGAGGTTTCAGCTAGTCAGGAGGCAGAGATGGGAGGTGGAGCCAGGAGTGTGAGGTTACTGTGAGTTATGACGACACCACTGCACTCTACCTGGGGCAATAGACCAAGACCCTGTCTCAAAAAAAAACAAAACCTGTTGGTGAATGGCAGTGCAAGTTAGGCTAGATGACTTTGAGATAACAAAAGTAAGAGAATGTTTTGAAATCTCCATGGCTTAACATAGTTTATTTCTCACTTAATACAAGTCCACTGTGGGTCTGGCAACTCTCCAGGGCACCGTCGCCTAGCAGGAGCTCACAAATCCAGACTGCACAGGGTCACACTGCCTGCTGGATCAATGCATGGATAACTAGGGCAGGGAAACTGAGCCAGGGGGTGCCCAGGGCGACATACGCCCCCTCTGCCCCGAGCCATTGTTCAGACCTAGTCATAGAGCCCCCATCTAAGTGCAAGGCAGACAGGAAACAGACAGGAGCACCTAGATATTTGGTGATCAGCAAGTGTCTCTACACAACACTGCTCGGCCTGCTCGCCAAGTTACTCAACTATGCTTAATTCTACATACATAACTTGCCTCCCCAGCTACTCGGGTATTCATTCCACAAAACTTCTGTGGATCCTCTCTAAAGTAGTAAGCTCCATGCTCACCCCTAGACAGGCAGAGATGACTAAAATACTATTCCAGTTTGGGTTGCCTTAGAACGTGACCCTGAGCCGAGCTCAGACCAGGGTGCACACAGTTAACCTGGGGGGTGCAGGGAACACCAGCAGGACAGGAGGGAATTGATCTAGGAAATGAATTTTGTTAAGCCAGTTGCAAGAATCTCTATCAATTGCCATTAGCAGTAGTTGAGGCTTTTCCCGAGGGGTGCTAATCTCCCAGCCCTTCCAGCCTGCTGCATGTACTCATGGGGCAGAGTGACCTTCCAGAAAAGTCCCTCTGGCACAGAGAAGCAAACAATGGCAGGTGAAGCCCCCAGAGCAAACGCCTCAGTAAGGGTAAGATCTGAGGGAAATGGGCAGAGAGCAGACAGCCTTGGCTTCAGACACCAGAGGCTGCCTGTTAACTCAGGAGAGGAAAGACAGACAGGCAAATAAATGTCAGCCCAGGTAGAGAGTGCGACAATTAAGGAAGCAACAATGTGGGGGGCGCACAGAGGACGTAGAGGCTGGTTCCCCGAAGAGCCAAAAAGGCTTCCTGGGTGTGGCCAAATTGAGGCAGGATTCTGAAGGTCAAGTAGGAGTTGCCTCTGAGAAGGAAAGAGACCAGCACTGCCCCTTTCTTCCAGGCCACCTGGTTTGGGGTGCACTGTGCTCAGTCCCAGGCGCCGCTCCATGACTGCTCTAAACCAGTCACAGAGACCTTATGTCCACTGGCCAGAGTCTTGGCCTTCCAGCCCCTCTAGTACCCAACAGTGGGTACGTCACCCAGCCCTGGCCAATAAGAAGGGGAGCTCTGCTGGCGGGGTGGTTCTGGGACAGCATTTGCTTTCCCAAGCAAAAGAACAGATGGATTTGTGGCTGCCTTTTCCTCTCCTCCTGTCTTGAATGCAAATGTGATGCCGAAAGCCACGATAGCTGTCTCATGACCATCAGGTGTTAAGCATGAGGACGAAAAACCTCATAAGGATGGCAGAGCAGGAAGGGAGAATGGATTCAGAATTCTGCCAGCACTCCTGAGCCCCAGTGCCTGGCCACTGCCTGCCTTCTCGTCATATGAGACATACAAGGTCCTATGGGTTTAAACCCATTTGCTCCAGTAGCTACTCGCAACCCGAGACAGTCCTAACCAACCAAAGACGGAGATGTCCAGCAGAGGGACATGTGTGCAATAAACATACCGGGACCTGAGAGAGGTTCAGTTTGGCTGGAGGGTGGAGCGCGCATTACACGGTAGAGGGAAAGAGGTTAGGCAGAAAGGTGAGGAACAGAACAGAAAAGGCCCACTTTGCCACACAAAGGCGCTCAGAGGAGAGCTGAACAACACAAAGCTGCAAACACGCAGTCAGATGATGCTATATGTGTTTTGGGGAACAGTTATATTAAGCATGTAGCAGGGATGTCCAACCATTTTTTTTCCTGCCTCACTTTGGAAGAAGGAGAGTCGTCTGAGGCCACACATTAAATACACAAACACGAACAAAAGCTGGTGAGCAGAAAAAGGAAGTCTAGGCATCCTTTTCACGATATCTGACAGCACGGATAGGCAAACCAGGCCTCAAATAATCTACATGAGGCCCGCAGGCCACACGTTGGACACCCCTGAGAGGAAAGACTATAAGCGCCTTAAGACACGGATGGTACCATTGCATAGTGTCCGGTACTATTTGATGTTATCAACTGCCTCTGATTCATTCAGAATGGAATTGAAATGAAGTTACCACCTCACAAAACCCATACTGCTTCAATCAGCTGCTATTCAGAAAGGTTGCAGATGTGTCCCTGACTCTGCCACTAACCCACTTACGACCTCCACCAAGTCACTTCCCTGTCCAGGCCTCAGTGTCCTCTCCTGCACAACGGATAGGTAGGACTTAGGCTGTGACTGCCTCTCTCTGGCAGCCACAAGACTTGTCCTGGTCGCCCTCCTCTTCACTCTCACAAAGTGGGCTGGGGAAGTTGTTGGTTTGATCAAAGCCCTCAACCCCCAGGCACTGAGCCGTGAAAATGGGTCAATAGCTACGCCACCCCATGCCTGCTTTGGGAAGAAAAACTGCAGATCAAATATACATATTTCTGTAGGTCCCAATTACCCAGGTCCCAATCTGGCTCTTTCTCTATATATAACGTATATGCAAGTTCGAGTTTTTTTGTTTTCTTTTTACTTATCCAATGATTATTTCAAAACCAAGGATGAGGGGAGAGGGGAAGTCCAATGCTTTCTCATGCAGCATTCAAATAAAGAGTGATCAATTGACCCCTCCCAAATTAGTCAAGTACTAGAGAGACCCACAGAGAGGAGACGCTGGACTGCGTGTTCTTACACCCATCAGCACTCCAGCCCTAAATTATATTTGACATTTAATTAAAACCCCCAGGCAGTGAAGTCAAGAGCTGAGCTGCTACAGCACTGGAAGAGGAGCCGCTCTTCAGGACGGATTCATTTATCTCCTGTCACCAAAGGCATCAACACCCACTCTAGCCCCACTCCACTCAACGCAGCTAAGAGAAGCAGGACAGGGGCACAGCCAGAGGAGGGTCCTCTCCCCACCCCCCCGACCTCCCCTCTTTCCCTACACGCAAACTCAGATGCTGTCACTGCCTGGACAGCTGGTCTTTCCCAGGCTCCGCACTCAGGGCTAACAGCCCCCCGGCCACCTGCCCCAGCCCGAATCCCTTCCCCTCTCACTTCCTTTCCTAGAGACTATACTTTCCTCTGTCCAAAGAGCAAGAAGACTTTCAGCACTGAGCTTCTTTTCTTCTTTCCTCCTTTACCACTTTGTGTTCTTCCTTCCCTCTTCCCTTCCTTCCTTCCTTTCTTCCTGCCTTCCCATCCTCTTCCCTCTTTCTTTCCTTCCTTCCTCTCTTTCCTCCTTCCTTTGTTTATTCTCCTCCTTCCTACCCTCCTTTCTCTCTTCCCTCCTTCCTTCCTTTCTTCCCTCCTTCCCTCCTTCCTCCCCTCCCTCCCTCCCACCTTCCTCCTTCCTTCTTGACCTTCTGCCCAACTCACCGAGTGACCTCCACCGTCCAGTGCTGTGCTAAATGTTACAGGTACACAAACCCCTGTAAGACAACTCCTGCCCTGTGAGCCCCTGGTGGAGACGAGGGAACTCATGACATGCTGAGTTTCTGTGTTAGATATAATAAACGATGTGTAGTTAAGTGTCAACGAGGGGTCCAGCAACAGGAGCTTGAAGGTCAGAGGAAGGAGAGACCTGAGTGGTCAGGAGGAGCTTCACGGAGTTAACCAGGGCTTGTGCTGGGGCCTCAAATGCTGATACAGAGGAAAGGGACAGGCACTTGAAGTAGAGAGAGCATATGTGAAGGTTCAGAAACAGGAGTGGAAGGATGGCAAAAGGGCGTAGAGATGCTTGTTGAGGAGGTGGCAGAGGCTGGCTGTAGGGTCCGGACCTCTTTCTGCAGGATGCTGGGGGTGTGGCTACTGAGGACCATGACAGTGGACAAGATTGCCTATTTTCCTGACTTTCCTGGAAGTAGCTGCCTTCATCTCTCAGCTGGATTTTCTTTTCCCTATGAAGTGGTAGGAGGGTATCCTCATCCCTGCTTCCCCTATCCACCTATCAGGGGCAGGTCCGTGCAAAGTGGTACATATGCCAGGTACCAGGTCTGGGATTATAGTGAGTGTCCTTAAAGCCCAGATGCTGCTCTCTTCCCCAGATTTTGAGATATCGGAACAAAATGATGCTTTCTTGATACAGATCACAAACCCAGCACAGGATCAAGACACATTAGCAGTGATTCAAACATACACAAATCCCACTCTGTTAAAAACACAGAACATTTCAAACCCTGGTGACTTACCTTGCTCCCAATTTCATCCCCAGAAGATTTAGGAGGTAACAATGGCAACAGCCTTCTCAGGATTAATTCTGATCCACCAAGAAGAAATTACTGGAAACCGGAAATGACAGAAACCATGGACAGAAGAGACAAGATCTTAGAAGAAAGTGAACATGTCATCTTAGAGTTCAAAGCAGCCCAGAAAGAGGACAGCAGAGAGACAGGTGTCAAAGAGTTTAGAAGTCTAATTTCCAGACATTTATAGAAACGGGAGCTACAGTCCTGTGCTTGGAGACTCTGCAGAGGAAGTCAGCTTAAGAACGATAGCAATTCCGGAAAACAAGTTTCTCTATACGCGATTGCAAAATATTCCAACAGAGAAAGAGAGAGAAATCAAAAGAACATGGTAACAACTTCAGCCATACTCGCACCTCTCTGGCTTCAGCAAGAAAGCGCCGGTGCTAAGGGCCTACTTTCTCCTATATCAGGAAGAATGAACTTTGCCCTGAAAATCCCATTTTAATCACAGCCCTTCCCAGCTCTAAACTGTCCCATGACTCCCTTATTCAATGTGAAATTTAAAGCTCAAGAAACCCTCAAGCTTCTGCTCAGCATGGACCTAGCCCACCCTCCAGCCTCTACTCACCCCACCTGCCATATCCCAGGCCCCAGGCCAAGGGATATGGCAGGCAGCAGCCCGTAGGCCAAATGCAGCTCATCCCACATGTTTTTGCAAGGCCCACAAGCTAACAATGGTTTTTACATTTTAAAATGGGCAGATGGAAGAAATCAAAAGAATAGTTATTTTGTGACATGGGAAAATAACACAAAATTCAAATTTCATAAGTAAAGTTCCTACATCAAACCCATATGACTTTGCAGAGGCTACCCTAACAAAGTACCAAAGTAGCAGAGACAAGGTGGCTTAAACACTTCCAAAGACTCCAAGTCCAAGGTCAAGGCGTGGGTAGGGTTGGTTCCTCCTGGGACCTCTCTCTTTACCTCCAAGATGGACTGCCTTCTCCCTGTGTCTTCACATGGTCTTCCCTCTGTGTCAGTGTCCCCATCAACTCCTCTTATGAGAACACCAGTCACATTGGATCACAGCTGGCTCTACTGAGCTCATCTTAGCATCATTACCTTACTAAAGGCTCCCATCTCCACACACTGTCATATACCAAGGTTAGAAATTCAACATGTGAATTCAGGGGACACACCCAGCCATAACATACCTATGGACACCTCTGCGCTGCAGTGGCAGAATTAAGTAGTTGCAACAGAGACCGTACACTCCAGAGGCCGTGAGGACCATCTTTTACTACCTACAGCCTATGGTAAACAATCGGGCCCTTTCAGAGTAAGTTTGCCCACCTGCACTTACTACACCTTCCCCAAACACCCTTCCTCACTTGCTGGGTATGGGCTTACGCTGAAATACAGATGCCCTGTTTTTGCAAATAAAGCCCTTTCTGTTCTTCAAGACACCAGCATTGGCCTTGGTGTCCAGTGTGGTCACCCCCAAGGGCACTGTGTGTAAGAAATCAGTGTCTGATGAGGAACTCCCAGGTAGTCAGACGAAGTACATAGTCCAGAGGCACCTCTCACGCTCCGCAGGAGGGTAGGCCTGGGAGAACAGGAAACACGGCTAGGACTTAGATGTGGATATAGCTATCATCACCCTGGGAATGGGTGGGTCTGAGGAATGAGCTTTAGAGACACAAGTAAGAAGAAAAAGTGCCAGATGATTCCAAGCCAGAGAGCTCTGAGAGGCAGGAGGGGTCAGAGGGGTCCTAGAGAGAAGGGAATTGGGACAAGAAGAGGCAGAAAGGAAGGAAAACCCAGGAGGGAGGCTCTGAAGGAGCACAGGGTCATGGGGACACCTCCTGGAAGGCGGGGCCCCATGCTAAACAAGATGCTGGGGCCAGAGGGAAGTAGCACTGGGGAGGAGAAGGAGGGGCTCAGAGCGCAGGGCCACCAGGTGCACTAAGAGGAGGTGACCTGGGCACAAATCCATAAAGTACGCAACAACCTCAATGCAACAAATAAGCGACAGGGTGCCCCAAACTCGGGCTTCTACACACAGCTTCTTCAGTCCTTTGGTCCCCACTCCCACTGAAATGGGAAGGGGTTGGTAGAAACCTCCCAAAAGTCCCCTCTGGTGCCAACTCCAAACCCAACCCACTAAAACACATACAACAAATACTTTTTAAAAGCCTCTTTGAAGGATTACCAACACACACCTGCCTAAGTCCTGTGTGGTCACCCCCAGGGGCACTGCATTTAAGCCAAAGGTCCAGGCCCAGGACCTTTGCCCACCTGCCCTAGACAATCTGCACTTGCTACACCTTCCCCAAACACTCTTTCTCCAGGCATTGGCTGCATGACCCTGCACAGCCAGGAGCTCTCTCAGCCTCAGTGTCTTCATCTAAGAGACAGGGGCTGGGCCAGGTCCTTCCAGCAGTGATGTTTGGGAGGAACACAGTAAGAGATAAGGCGTCATGGAGATCCATGGGGCCCTAAGTGGCTGTGGGCTGAGAGCTGGGGGAGCAAGAGAGAGCGCTGGTTAGACACGTTCCAGAACTACTCACTGTGGCTTGTTTGCTCTGAAAGCTTGATAAGGGTGTGTTGCAAGGGGGAAGGACAGCAACCTTGCAAATGGGGCTCCCTGGCAGATGGAGTGTGCTCAGCACATGCGCACATGCACACACGGGCCTGGTCCTGGCTTTGCTCCCAGCTGAGGACGGGGAGAGCAACACAGCGAGGAGCTAGAATCATGGACAAGGAGGGGACAGAGCAACTGCTTGGCTGCTCTGCTCCAGTTCTGCACAAAGCTGAGTCCTGCAGTGGCTTTCCCCATTTTATAGAAAGAGAAATCCAGGCAGCCTCCATAAGACTTTTCCCCTACAGAACAAACTAGAAGCAACATGGAGGCCTCAGACCGCTGGGGTGGGAGGAGAGGAGGCCAAGAGAAGAGCATGGTACAGGGCGGCTCACAAGAGTGTGATGGAAGAAAAAGCCACAATCAAAAAGAGCTGTGATCAGCAGGGAGAGGAGAGAGGAACATTCTGGGCACTGAGGTCTATGGTCAAATAAAGGGCCTCGTTTCCACTCAAGCCCCAGTGTAGATTTCCACTGTCCTCCCCCTCGCACTTGTGCCCAGCCCCCAAAAGGAAGAGCCTCTGAGGGTAATTTAAGCCTGTCTCTGTATTCCTACCACTTGTTTCAGGATACTTTTTCCCTGCCTCTCAGACATACTCCAGGCCTCGCCCTCTGTCATCAGCCCTCACTGGGATTTCTCATCTGTCTGTCATAAACTCCTCTCAGACCAAAACTCTCGCTTATCTCATTGACTTCCGCTTTAAACTTGAACTGGAGATGGGGTCCAAGAGCCACGCAGGAAGAGCAGCTTAATCCTTGTGGATGTGAGTCCCATTTGTCCATTAGGGCAGGTGGGGAGGGAGAGAGTTGGGGGCAGTCATTGTTGTCCCACATTCTCAACCCAAAGCATCCTTTGGTCCCCTATTATCATGTCACAGAGCCACTGTCTACCAAGTCAGTGGAGCCTCGAGTGAACCTACTCTTCATGGGTGGTGTGTCTGTATAATAATTACCGCCCATGGTGTAAGTAGGGCCTAAAACTGCTTCATCAGGCTCTCTGGGGACCCTTGTTCTAGGATTCAGCATGTCCTCCCCAGCCAATGACAAGGGGCAAGGGACCAAACTCTCTGGCTGGTCTTGCTGCCATGTCAAGGAGAACCCTCTAGACCTCAGGGGTCTTTAGTGGGCAAACTGTCCTGGTAACACAGTCCCTCACTAGCCTTCCACCTGTGCCAGCTGCCTGTAGCCACCAACCCTAACAAACCCCCCCCCCACCAGGTGGCTTAAAACAACAGGAATTTGTTCTCTTATGGTTCTGGAGGCCAGAAGTCCAAATTCAAGGTGTTAACGGGGCCATGCTCCCTCCAGAGGCTCAAGGGGAGAATCCTCTCTCCCCTCTTCCAGCTCTGGGTGGCTCCAGCGTTCCTTGGTTTGTGGCTGCATTGCTCCAATCAGTCTTTGGATTTAGAGCCTTCCCTAAATCCAGGATAATTTCACTTTGAAGTCTTTAATTGCATCTCTCTAGACCCTATTTCCAAATAAAGTCACATTCTCAGGTACCAAGGGGCTGGAATTTAGACATATATTTTGGGGGACACAAATTATTCCACTACACTGGTCTATGGGTCATTTTCTTACAGGTGATCCCTCTGCCACATTTGAGATCCAGACTTCCCTGAGTCAGGCAAGATCCCTGCCTTTCTTACCTGGTCCATTTCTTATGTTCCACATACATGTTCCCCCTCAATGTCCTTACTTGTGTTTCTAAGCTCTGCTCCATCAGCCCCCTACCGAGGCCCTCCACCCACCCTCTCCTGCCTCAGAGCCTGCCCCGACCACAGTGCATCCTTGGAACACTAGGAAAGAAGCCATTTAGCCCCACCCCTGAACACTGGCTCTGTCACATACCAACTGCTTGAGTTCAGACAAGCCTCTCAACGACCCTGGGCCTCAGTTTCACCTCCTGAACATAGAGACAATCCCGCCTCCCTGAATGGTGACTCTTAAATGGCATAAGTTACATGAAAGACTCTGCCACCCAGAACACTCCCAATAAATGTGTGTTCTCCAGTCATTTGATCTCCCTTTCTCTGAACCTGTTCCTATTTACGGCCGGCACTGCACGGAATTGTTTCATCCTGCCAGCCTCGTCTACCCAGGCCCAGTTTTTTGAGGAAAGGGAAGGGTTTGGGGCTTCTGTGGGATTTCCCTAGTACCCAGCATAGCCTTGAGGCAGTAAAGACTTGATCCTGTAACAAACACCGAGGCAATCCTGCAGGTCTGTGTTTTGGCCGGAGAAGCAGATCCTGTTTCTTTCTAGTCACCTCCCAGAATGGGCAGTAATGGAATGAGAGGCGCCGAGATCCAATTCCACAAGATTGAGGCAAGAGGGACAAACTCCAGAGGCCAATTATTGGGTGTAATTGGAGTCAACAGCGAATCACAAGAGGCCAAGGAGCTGGAGGCCAGAGAGGTCGGGCCCATCCCAGTCCAGGAGGGCTCTGTGGTCCAGGCAGGAGAAGCACTCTCTCCAGCAGCGTGGCAGGGAACTGCACAACATCATCTAGGGGCAGCGCTGAGTGAATGTGACATAATTGAATGAGGCCTCCACCTCCTCCACCCAGAGCCGGGGAATTAGCAGGCCCGACCCTCGCCTCAGGAGACTGCGCTGGCCTCAGCCGCCTGCATTGCTGCACTGCCCGCCTGCCTGTGGGGGTGAGGGTGCCGGGAAAGGGCTGGGGTGGGGGGATCATGAGGGCCCACGGCAGGGAGCCCCAGGAATGTGTGTTCTCCAGACAGATGGCAAGGAGTGTGCCAGAGCAAGGAGAGAGAACTGGATGGAGGGTGGGAGAGATGAGCCGGGCAATGAATGGAGATGGGAATGAGATAGGCAGGGAGATACCATGGCAGCGGCCAGAGATACAGGGCGAGCTGAGTGATGGAGGGGAAGAAGGGGGCAGATAAAAAGCAGCTCAGTAGGAAGACAGACGGATGGGGAGGCTGAGTAATAGGCAGACAGAGTGATAAGAGATTTGAACCCGCTCTTGTGGGGGCAGTGACACCTCTTCCCCTTGGCATTTGCTGTGTGACGGATGATAAGCTGAATACACGTGTTGCCTTACTGACTCCTCTCAACACCCTGCCTTACAGATGGAGACACTGAGGTTGGAGAGAAACCACCAGCCCAAGGTGAGCCAGCTAGAAAACACAGGAGCCCGAAGGTGGCCTCAGCTGTAGCCAGTTTCAGGGTCCTACCCTCACCCAGCACCAGCCCAGCCTCTCCTGGTTCAAGCCACAAGGAAAGAATCCGTTGCAGGCAGGGTGAATATAGAGGACTTCCTGGTGGCTGTGGCACGGGTGAGGTCAGGGGACTAGGTCTTTTTTCATCCTTCCCGGTCTCTGTGCCCTACCTCTGGGACCCCTCACTTTACCCCTAGCCATCAACACAGGCTTCTCCAACTCTCAGCCACACACTGAGGAATTGCCAAAGGCATGCACTTATGTCACTTTAAGTATGGCCTCTTTCAGGATTGGTTACTTTTAATCGGGGGCCCCAGGTGTAATAGGAGAGGCATGGGCTGGGGGCAGGAAGGCCTTCAGTAATCCAACTTGGAGAGATTCCTCGGGTACTCACTTGTCAAGCTAGTCTGGGATGTATTGGCTTTGACCAGGTGGGAAAAAAAGATGTCTGGGTACCCTTCACCCGCTGCCTTTGTGCCCTCCCCCAACTCTCACGGGAGAGTCCTGACCACGGGTCCAGCCTCAAAGGCTCTACCAGCCACACCAGCTTTTCTTTCTGGTGGGAAGCCCGAAACAGCTGCTCCGTCTTACCAAAGAAGCCCCACCTTGTCCACCCTGGCTGCTTGCTGTGAGAGCTTGGAGGGGCTTCCGGCTGGGACAGCCCCCCACCCAGGTAGCTGCTGGACAGTCTCTGACCCAGCCAGCCTGACACTCTGCGCACCACTCCCCAGGCCCTGCAGAAAAGGGAGACAGGAGGTGCCCATTTCAGCTCCCAGAGCCCCGAAGGCAGGCGAAAGCCATTTCACCTTCACGGGCAGCAGTTTCCTAACAGCAAAGCAGGGACACTCGGTTCCCAGGAAGGAGGTGCTGATCAGACCCCACCTGGGCTCAGCGGGGAAAGAGAGCAAACGGGTTTCTCCACTCTGCTTACGGGAAATGGGAAATGCATCGGCAGAGCAGGCAGCAGGGAGGCTCAGGGGAAGGAGGAAAAGCAGGAAGATGTAGGAAACTGGAGGAGAGACATTAACGATGGGACCCAAAGCTGGGGGGAGGATTGCCTCCACGCCCCTACTTTTACCCAATAAGGAGTCTGAGACCCACAGAGGCAGAATGATTCACCAAGTCACCCAACTAGTTCTGACATTGAATGGGGTCCCCCCATAGGAATCTCATCATCAGATCATGACTTATGGCTCCAAGAGGAAGCCTATCGCTTCTGCACCAAGGGCCTGGTGGTCTAGCTCTGTCCTGGTAGCCAAGGAGACACGTCTCATTGTCCTTCTCTAAAACCTTGTGGCCTCCTGAACCAGCTCCTTCCTGAGCCTGGCAGTCAGCACTTGCCTCCCAACTCCAGCAGTCTCTCTCTCCATTTGCCCCCACTGTGCTCCCAGCCATCCCTAACTAAGTTGGTGGCCATTAGGGCCTGGAAATGTCCCCAGACACCTTCTAAGAGCACCATGAGAGGTGCCCCAGACAGGCCAACACCACATGCTCCAGCTACACTAAGGATCCCTACTGAGCCTACAGAGGCACAGGACTGGATGTTAGGCTCCCTGAACACCCAAGCCCAGCAAGGTGAGCAGAGTGGGGTGTTCCCTGGACCAAGTCCTCCAGGTGGAGCACTGTTGTCCAGATCAAATCCCACTGGGAACAGTTACTATCTCTAGCTCCCTTTCTCTCTACCCACCTCTGCTCCCCCATGCCACTCTTAAAAACCTCAATGGAGAAAAAGCCCCCAGCAGCAAAAGGCCATGTTGTTGGATGGGTAGAGGGATGGAGACCCTCTTGCCTGTCGGGCCCCAGAACTTAGCTTAGGGCACCTCAAAGACTAGGGGGCCAGGGCAGGCAGGGCCCTGAAGGGCAGTTGAGACCCCGTTTCTAACTCTGCTCCTGTAATACTGAGCTGTCAGAAAGGTCAGACAAAAAACTCACAAACACGAGACCAAGCATAGACCCCAGGTCTCACCCTCTGGTTTTGCCTCCCGGCACTCCCAAGCTCAGCAGTGGAAGGGGAGGGTGGGAGACAGGAAGGCAGGATGAAGAAGGACCACGTCCCACCCTTTGCCTCCCCAGACCTCCTGAACTGGAGGAAAAGGCTCATTAGCAAGCCTGGAGGAATTCCCAGCTGCATCCAGGGGAGGGTTCCTAATGAGTATTCATAGTCACAGGAGGCCTTGTTGGCATCATCAGATTTCCCAAATGCCATCTCTTGGGACAGGACAACCTGCCACTCCTGTGCTATCACTCTCGCAACCCGCCCATCTCCCTCACCTCTTCTCGTCTACTGACTGTTTTCACCCAGGCCCTCCCTAGAACATTGGCCGTGGCGTGTGCCCAGACCTTCTCCTGCCAAACCCCCAAGCTGAGCACACAGGAGCCAGGCGGCAGGGCTGCCAGATCCCTGAGAGGGAAGACAAGCAGATCAGGCCAGCAATGCCACAAATAAAGAGTGTGGACGGGGGAGCACTGGGACCCCTGGTATCCATCATCCCCTCTAGGAGAGAATGGCAGGAAGGAAATAAGCCCTGCTGAGTGTTGTGCCTGAAACCCGCCATTAGGGAAGGCTTCATTCCAGCCAATCATAGCCCTCACCACTCAGGCCTCCTGCAAAATGCAGTTTCCACTTAGTACAATTCAGAGGCCCATCAGTTAAGAACTGGTTACATAAATGATGCCTCCTGCACCACACAGAACATTATATGGCCATTAAAAAGAATACAGTATAAATTTTAAAAATAACACTATGGACTGTGAATTGTCAGGTGATGTAAGGGAACTGCAGAGCTATGCTTAGTAGGGTCCTGCCTTTGTAAAATAAGTAAATAAACGGATGGGTTGATTAAGTTAGCAACACACCAGGACAAACACTGACTAGTGCTGTCCCATGGAGGACAGAGAAAGATAAGGGATTTTCTAACTTTTCACGGTAAATATTTCTTTGCTGTTTGAAGTTGGAGTGCTTCACAATGATTGATTTTATAATCAGGAAAAAAATCATTGCAGTAGGGGTGGGGAGCTGAAAGAAGGTGATGGCGTTGCTGCTGTAGGGCTGCATAACTGCAGAGACAGGACAGCTGGGCCCCCGGGCTAACGGAGGGGACTGCGGAGGAGAGGGTGTAGGCAGGTGTACTCTCCCACCCCCAAACCATCCCGAAGGCCTAGCTCCAATCTGGCCTTCGCCTTGAAAGCCAGCTCTGTTTACTTCATTAAGTGTTTGCCCAAGGCTTACTCTCTGGAGAAGCATATTAACTAACTTTTGTACATTTCCTGCCAATTTACAAAGCGCTTACACATTTTCACTCATTCATTCGGAAATGTTCTGAGCCTCTCCTATGAGCCAAGACCTAGGTGCTGAGGAGACAGAAAATAAATAAGCCACAGTCCCTGATGGTGTGAGGAGCTCCCTCTGCCCTGGGGGAAAGGCCTCAACAGGCCACATCACAAGTGCCCAGGGCAGATCAGAGCGCAAAGAGACTCCAGTCCTCGGCCAGGGGCAGTGCTCAGCATTAGGGAAGGGAATATCAGCCAGATGAATAAGAAAGAAGAGCCCTCTGGCACCAGACACCAACTGAGTGCCAGGCCTATGCTAAGATGTGAGACACCTTCCTCATTTAACCTCAAAGTACATCAACCCTCAAAGGTGCCACCATCATTACCCCTGTTTTGTGGAAGAAGACAGACTGGAGGACAAGCTTGGAAGTAGAAAGAGAGGCTGGGAAGAGGAGCCCTGCCATGGAAGCCCTGGCCTCCCCCTACCATGCCTGTTTTCATCTCTGAGCTTCACTAGATCCTTCAGAACCACACCCCTCTCCCCATAACTAACCATGGCCCCAGGACCCCTGAGTCCAGAAGCAGCTAGTTCAGTTGGGCACTCTGCTGCCAT
The DNA here is from genome assembly GCF_000181295.1 of Otolemur garnettii. Taxonomy (NCBI): domain Eukaryota; kingdom Metazoa; phylum Chordata; class Mammalia; order Primates; family Galagidae; genus Otolemur; species Otolemur garnettii. The sequence continues at coordinate 7,181,626 of NW_003852469.1, read as the reverse complement.
GTGGACAGAACTATCCTAGACTCTATGCCATCCCACACAGAAGAGTCTCCTTCAGTGTCCTCTGAACAAACAAGGCTCATGTGAGCCTCTGCCCCCTCTGTTCATGCTGTTCCCCTACTGGAAATGCTGTTCCCACACATCTCTATGTACAAAGTATAAGATGTAAACACTCCCTCCACCATAAAACCTTCTTCATTCCTTCCCACCTGGACTAATCTCTTCTCAGGCCACCTCAGTTATACCCACAGAATCCAAGTGCTTAATTGTTCTTCATTAATTTCTCTTTACTTGTGTGGAGGGGGGCTTCCTTATTTGTGCAAGAGTATGGTATGTCTGCGGATAGGTGTACGTATAAATTGTAAATCCAGGAATGTGGCTTTGTTCCAGCTGAGTAGCCCATATTCCCCCGTCTGCATCAGCTACAGAACAGAAATTCTCTCTGTCTGCCCTTCCGTCACACCCTCCAACTCCCATGACACTCACAAAAGGGTCCCCGCTAAACCCATATTCCCTAAGCCTGTATCTCCAGGGAGGGACATCCAGGAAGCGATCAACACATACATGTTGAATGATCCTTATATCTTTGCTGGTGGCTCTTGTGTCACTGAGTGGCACCATCACCTCCTTGTCCATCTCCCCTCCTGCCCCATGGCCACCTCCCTAAGGCACCTGGCAGTGAGACTGAGAAGTCAGGGTCAGATTTTCACTTGCATCTCAGAAATCAGGTAGGGCCTCCAGACCAGAGATAGCATGTGGTGGCCCCAGTAACCTAGAGCACCTGCTCTGTGGCTGAGCCCTGGGGGGCCCCTCCCCAGCCCAGAAGGAGCATGTGTCCCTGCTGGGGGAATCACAATCACAATGCAGGGAGTGAGGACTTGTTAGGGAGCCTGTCCTTCAGGAAGAGGACTCAGGGAGGTAGCCAGAGTGCCTGGGGGCCTCCACTACAAAAGTGGGTCACCATGAGGGGGGAGTGGTTAAAAAAAGAAAAAATATGTTTCTGGAACCTGGTCTCAGTGCTAGCTGGGAGCTGAGTATTCCCTGAGGGAGTTCCAGAAATCTCACGGTTTTCTTCCCCAGAATCCTACAGGCCCCAGATGTCCAGCTGAGTTCCCCCAATCCACAACAAGCTCTGGGTGGGAACCTGGAGAGCTCAAGGGCCCCTCTCCCTGCCCACACACACAGTCAAACCAGCCCCTCAGGACCAGCACTAGGTGCCCAGAGCAGGGACCATGGGCTGTGTGGGCTGCTCTTCTTTGATTTCTGGGTTGTTTCTAAACTGTTCCATTTCCCAGTTAAGTAGGACACACCAGGGAGAGATGTCACTGTGCTCTGGGAGGGGCAGGAGAGGACTCATAGAAACCCAGGCAGGAGCCTCTGCTCTCTAGGCCAGGGAAGAGATGGAAAGGGGAGCCCAATAGGGAAAACAGCCACTGCTCACAGTGAACATGGAAAAGAGAGCAGGATGGGAAGTCAGGATGCCTGAGCCAGTACCAGCCTCTGCCTCAGGCAGAGGCCTCAGTCTTTTCATCTCTAGAATGGGCATAACAATATCTCCTTCCTTGTTGTTGTGAGGACTAAAAGAAATACCATGTGTAAAAGATATTTGTGTGCAAGACTCAATGACATTCTATGCAAATCCCTTCTATCAATAAAATCTCCAAATTGCCCATGTGTTGATAAATGCTAAAGTAAGATGGGGTGTATGATAGACTGAATGTGTACCCCTTAAATTCATAGGTTGAAATCCTAGCCCCTAAGATGAAGATTTAGGAGGTGGGGCTTTTGGAAGGTGATTAGGTTATGAGGGGATTGGTGTTCTTGAAAACTTAAAAGTGTTCAGGAAATTTACTTGACCCTCCCACCATCTGAGCACACAGCAAGAAGACAGCTATCAGTGAACCAGAAAGTGGGCCCTCACCAGACACCAAATCTTCTGGCGTCCTGGTCTTGGACGTCACAGCCTCTTGAACCATGAGAAACATCTGTTGTTTAAGCCACACAGTCTATGATATTTTTGTTATAGCAGCCCCAACAGAATTCGATATGGTGGGGGTTAGTGATACTATTCTCTCTGTTTTTGTCTATGTGCAAAATTTTCCAAAACAAAAAGTCAGCACAGACACTGGGCTGTGTTTCTGCATTTCCCCCAGCACAGGCTGCTCTATGGCCTGACCAAGGGCTGAACACATACATGAGTGTCCAAAGGGGCCTGAACGCCTTCCAGAGTGCCACACCAGAGAAGAGCAGGAAAGCACAACGCTGTGGTACCCACGACAGCCACTCCACCCTACAGGACACAACTGTCCCAACCTCTTTGTGTTCTTTTTCATCCCACTTTACAAAGACTGAGGGACTAGTTTTGGAGTCAAACTCTGGCCAAACTGCATACTCTGCCTATGGAGCTCACCCCGCTCCCCTGGGGTTGGCTTTTCTCCAGTGTCAAGCCACCTCCAGGGAAAGTGGATTCCTTCCTTCTTTTCAGTTGGGGCCATAGCATCATATGGGGCTGCGACCAGTGTTTCCCAGCCCCGTGCCTTCATCAACATCCTCTGAGTTAACTTGTCAGAGTTGCCACCAGATCATGCATTCCACGCAGCAGACATGTCTGTCTATTTGCCTCTATGTCCACGGCACGACTGTGAGCACACTGCCTCTCAGGGCCCACCCTCCTGGCCTGCTTCCCCAGACACGCTAAATGCTCCTTGCCCTGCAGCCCTCCACAATAGCAGGGTGGGCTCTGATTGGCCACATCAGGAAATGCCACCCAGCAGAGGAAAGCCAACCCCACACCCTAGGCAGACCCCTGACTGCCTTCCACAGTGTCTCATCCCTTCAGGCAAAGTCTTTGCACATCTCTGGAGGTGGCCTCCCCACTACAACTACCTGGCAAGGACAGAACTGAAAGAGAGGCGGGTGGGGCTGGCTCCCCTAGGGAGATATCAATGCCAGGAATAGCTGTGCTGGGAGGCCTCAGGCCCAGGTCTGCCCTGGAATAAAACACAAAAAATACCCCTCCATCAGTAGCATCACATAAACTGCATGTCTTAAAGCAAAACACAAGTACCCCAAGGATGACCCAAGATGGGGGGAGGGGTAGAGGGGGCAAGGCAAGTGTGTCTAACCACACATCCTGCATGTGCCCATGTGCATGAGTGTGTGTGTGTGCACACATACAAATACATCGTAGGCTTTTGTGGTCACATCAGAATCAGCCCCTCCTCCCATCCCAGCCCCTCCCCCCACCCCCTTGCCCCATCCCGCCTCTCCATTTCCCCATCAGTCAGTTGGCACTAGGGACAGCTCTGCAGAGGGGACCTCTGAGCAGATTGAAACAGCACACAGCCGTGACTGCAGAGGCAGGTCCTGGGTAGGAGCCCCTCTGGGGCCAGGAGGGCGGGAGACAGGCTCTTCAGGCCAAAGAGGAGATAGAGCTGAATGCAGCCAACCAGTCTAGGGGGAAATCACCAAGGACACACCTGGATAATGAGATGCAAATTGCCGGGGCTAGGGGCGGAGGAGATGCTTATATGCAAATGAGCAGACCGGGCCTCTATCCGTATTAAGCTCAGTTATATTTTTTAACCCCCTTTTGACAGAATTAGTCCTCAGGCTAACGGGGCAGGGAGCAGTGCTTTCCATTCCACAGAGAGGGAAAGAGAGACCCTGCTCTGCCTGGAGAGTGGCCCAAGCTCAGAGGGAGTCCAGACATCACCCCCAGCCTTACAGCCAAAGGTGCAGGGTCGCAGGGAGCCAATACCTGCTCCAGGGCCCGGGCCTGCCGCAGGCAGCAGGAATGTGGAGCCTGAAAATGACAGGGCCAGGAAAAGGAACCAGAGGCTGGAGAAAGGAGGAAAGTGTTGACCAATATGGGAAAGGAGGGAGACAGGCAAAAAGAGCAGAGGCGCCTAGAGCAGTGTTGCCGTAAACCAGCTGTTGATCACGCAACTTCTCAGAGGGATTCTGCACAGAAGGATGGGGCTTGTAATACCCCTTCTGCAGGAGGTGTGTGACCTTGGGCAAGTCACTTAACCTCTGGAACCCTGGTTCCAAGATGTATAAAGTAGGAAAACGTGATCCCAGCCCTGCCTCCTCACAGATTAACCAAACCTCAGTGAGATAATGGACGTGAAGCGGTGTCACCAAGCGCCATGCATTATTCCTAGATGTGAAGCAGTGTCACCAAGCGCCATGCATTATTCCTAGCAGGGGCCAGAAGTAAGTGCCTTCCTACCACGGAAAGCGACTGGGCGTGCTAGCAGGCTCTAGGATTTGTTCCTAATGTTTTCTACCTTCCAAGTTCCCACACCCAGTGATTTGGGGTGAGGTCAGCCCCAAATGGCCTCAGAATCAGGAGACTTAGCTTCTGTCTGGGCTCTGGCACCATTACCTGGATGGCCTTAGGCAAGTCACTTCTTACCCAGTTGAGAACTGCTGCCTTAAAGGCTCAGAGATGACAGAGTCCAGAAAAGGAGGTTGTATTCCCACAAGAAAAGCTTAGATGTTTGCTGTTGCAGGTTTTCTAGCCCCCAATCCTCCCAGGTCCACCTTATCTAAGACCAGGACTTTTGATGAGTTTTTGAGGGATAATTAAAATCATCTTCCTCCTAGGTACCATCACTCCCTGCGATGAAGTTTGAACCTTGTGATGGAATCAACTGATAGAATCTATGAACCTCAGATAGAAGACATCCTGGACACCCATGTGGGGCCAGCAGGGAGAGGAGAGAAATTTTAGATCTGAGAGGAGGGACTCAGACACAGAGATACCCCTACTTGAATCCTGGGCCTAAATCAGAGCCCAATTGGGGTTCAATCAAGCTACTGCTGACGTCCATGTGTCCAGCAGATACAGCCTCCCAACGGGAGGCCTCACAAACTTCAAAGAACAGTTTTAAAAAGAATCCTAGCCAGTGCCCGGAGGTGCAGAAAGCAGTCCTGGTTTTCCATAAGAGCTGGCAAAAGTTAGTCAGAGAGACAGAGCTCTGACCAATGAGGCTGGGATTCAGGAGGGCATCAATCCACTGAGGAGCTAAACCAAGATCCACAGCCAGACCATGGGGCCAGTTATAGCCAACAGAGCTTAGAGCAAGGCCAGAGCTCACGGGTCCCTAGAGACACCAGGGACTCACCTAGGACACACTCACTGGCAGGGAGGAGCTACTAATGTCCTAGGTCACCTCTGACTCAGTGGCCGGATCTGGTTGGAGGGACAGCATCTAGCCCCAGGCCTAGGACAGCAGCACACATCTCAGAGCTGTGCCATCCGTCTCGACACTGCAGTCTGGGGGACTTCCCAGTTGACAGATAGCCCATCCCCCTTGAATGTGGAATTTGCAATAAAGTCCTCCACTGCCGTCTCTTAACTAAATCAAGTTTGACATTTATGGGGACCAAGGAAAGCCTTCAGTCAGGGAGGCTGAGGGAGGCAGCAAGAGGCAAATGACATGACGTGGGCAACAGAAAGAACCTGGGCTTTGGGCTCAGCTGGACTTGCATTCAGGTCCCAGCTCAGCTGTGCACAAGCCATTTGACCTACGGCAAGTAACTTAGCCCCTCTGAGACTCACCATTCCTCTCTATAAAATGGAGCTAACAAGAGGTATCTACGTCAAAGGACTGTGATTAAAGCATTTAATCTAGGATAGCCCAGGAATGAATCAACTTCCCCTTCTCTTGCTCAACCTTGCCCAGGCCTATTAAGAGTGAATCCTTAGAAATACTACTGGGGACCCTGAGACAAGTGTCACTTATTGAGGGATATCCAGAGTTGAGCACCTTAAAATGTAGGATTCATGCTACCAGAGTTCGATATCGCCCTGATCCTGAAATCAACAGAAGACAAACTCCTAAGAAGACTTCATGAAATCCTATACCATCTGCACACAGGTGAAGAGAAAAGAAACATGGACTTGGACTTCACTACCACCTTCTTAGACCACCGTATCTCTGCTGGTCTAATTAGCCACTCCTTGCTTCTCCCACAGTGAGGCAGGATCTATACAACCCATGATGTGTTTGTTCTCAAAACAAAGCATTAGCCTTTGTGAGATAACTCCATTTCTATGATGTGTTCCACCCTGGAAAAGCAACAATCACAAACCAATTGAACACCTGCTAGGAAAATGTCTCATGGTACTGCACTCACCGTCCTGAGGTCACTTCCAGAAATATCAAGCCATTATAGACCTCTAAGTCTGCATCAGACTGTTACAATAAACATAACCCATCTCTGACCAGGGACGCTCACCTCACCCCATTGGAGCTGAACACAGCCACAAGATACCAGAGAGTTCTGATAAGCCAATTGCGTCTGACTTGAGAGCAACATCATCTAGCCATAAATTGATAAAGAAGCCCTAGAGATTATTGCAAAAGTGAAGAAGTCTTAAAACTACTTCTATGTCCTTGCAATTAGAAGCCCTTTTTTGAAAGTCTTTTCCAAGGACAGGCCTTCGCTCTTAATTATGCCACAATGTATGCATCCCTGAAATTACAGGCTTCTGCTTGGCACTTACGACTATATGCTTCTCTTCAAGCTTAAATATGCACTTTGACGTGCTGATGTGCTGAAGCATCTACGGCCCCTGAAAACAACCTAGAGAGGGGAGGGATGACCGCAAATTTGCCGGTGTAGATTAGACACGGTAAGGAGCAATACTATGTGCTATAGACAGAAATTATTCTAAAAGGAGCCTACTCCCCTAAAAGAGAAAAGACTCCCCTCCCCCAGCATGAACAGGAGAACAGTCCGGGGGAGCATTCAGGGGCAGGACAGAGGCAGAGAAGTATATGGCATGTCCCTATTTTTGAGGGCCTTACAAACTAATGGGGGTAGGCAATGCCCACAAAGTTTACGACTTAGATGTCCACATAAATAACACAGAGTGAGGGCTCTAGGCACTCAGGGAGTGTTGATCACAAGCTTGGCTGGCCACAAGGAGACTTGTGATGAGTGGGATCTGGAGAAGAGGAGGCAAGAGACAGGATTCTCTCAAAGAAGTTTTGCAATGGAGAGAAGTGATGCTGAGGCCTTGAAGTGACGAGAAAAGGGTCCCAAGCCCATCCGGGGGGGACAGAAAGAAGGTGAGCACAGAAATGGGGTGGGAAAGAGCAGAAACCAGCAGAGAAAGACTGAGAGCAAGGACCAGGCATGCAAACTCCAGAAGCAGGGTGTCCTGATGTCCTGGTTTGTCGGAGACTGGCCCAGCTCACTTCTGTTGTACCACTATCAGTATTAATAGTTTCCCCTCACACTGTCAAGTGTCCCAGTTTGGATGAAAAATTATATGGTCACTCTACTTGGCAGGACCTTTGAGCAGCTACCTGCTCTCCCCACTGGCCTCTAAGAGATCCAAAGAGTCTGAGATCACACAGTTCCCGTTTATTCCTGAAGGAGACTTTCTAGCCCAGATCTAGACCATCCCACTCTAGATCCCACATCCTCATTCCCACTAGAAGCCTCCTTCCCCCAAGCACAGAGTTCTTTCTGTCTCCCATCACCATGTCTTAGAAGTCTTGGCTTTCCCTGAAAAAGGAAGGTTAATTTAAATTAAAATATAATAATAATTATATATATATATATTCTTTTGAGTAAAGTATCTCAGGAATGGAAAAAAATATATCCAATGTACTCAGTACTACTGTGAAACCAATGTATAATCACTCACACTTGCATGTGAAAAATGAAACACAACTATAGCCTAGGATGAAGGAAGGAAGGGGAGGGAGAGGAGCAGGGGGGGGTCGATAGAGGGAGGGTTAGTAGGGGGACCACACCTATGGAGCATATTGCAAGTACAAGTTGGATCTATCAGGTGTAGAACACATATGTTGTAATGCTGTAACTGGGTGAATGAGGTGAAGGCTATGTTGATTAGTAGGATGTAAGCAGTCCAATTTGTATAAAGAATCAACACATTGAATCCCATAATGGCATAAATGTATTTATGATCTATGTACAAATGACTTAATTTTTTAAAAAAAGGAATGATTTGGCTTGGTGGTGGGTCACGCCTATAAATCCTAGCACTCTGGGAGGCTGAGGCAAGGCAGGTGGATTGCTTGAACTCAGCCTTGAACTCAGGCTTGGGACCAGCCTGAGCAAGAGTGTCCCTAAAAAATAGCCAGGCACTGTGGCAGGCACCTATGATCCCGGCTACTTAGGAGACTGAGACAAGAGGATCACTTGAGCCCAGGAGTTTGAGGTTGCTGTGAGCTGTAACACCATGGCACTCTACTCAGGGGGACAAAGTGAAGCTCTGTCTCAAAAAAAAAAAAAAAAAAAAAAGACTTATGCAGAATAGGAGAGTCTATGAACAAATAAAAAAATAAGCTATAGACACAGGAGGCAACTGACAATGGGTTTATAGTGGGAATGTGTAAGAAATCGCTACATGTCAGTAAGTAGAAGGCCAAAAAAACCCATGGGGAAAATGAGTAAAGAAGAAAGAGAATTTGCAAGAAGAAGCCCAAATGTCAGTAATCATGAAAAGATGTTTAGCTTCAGTAATAATGTTGAAATACAAATTTTAAAAACAAGGTACTGTTTTATACACACCAGACCAAAAAAAAAATTTTTTTTTGTCTTACAATGTCAAGGATGATGGACTAATAGATACTCTCATGTTTGATAGGCAGTCACTTGGAAGAACAATTCAGCTATCGCTGCTAATGTAGGAGGCGTACGTGTACCCCCTCCACAACCCAGCAATTCAACTCCTACGAATATGTCCAAGAAAAGTTCTCTCAGCCACAGCGGGTGAGACGCAGGTCTCCTTGCACAAGTGAGTACTCAGGTGCGCAAGAGTGATAATGAAGAAAATTGGGGAAAACCCCAAAAATCCATTAACAGGAAAACAGAGTGAGCTCGGTACAATCATATAGCTATATACCATATATTCCTATCCCGAATATCATATAATACTTTCAATGAATGGACCAGCATCACAAGAATGACACAGAAAAGTCTCAGTAACACTCAGAGGGGAAAATCAATTTGCTGATTTATATAATATAATATTTTCTATATATACATTTTTAAATATGCATAGCTTTATGTGTGCATGTATATATGCACACTTATGTGTATATCTGTGTATATATATAGTTTATGGAAACACAGATGCAGAAAAGTATAAATTATGAGTAATAAATAAACTTCAAATTATAATAAACTTCAAATTCAAAATAGTGATCACTTAAGGCAGCAGTTCTCAACCTGTGGGTTGTGACCCACAGGAACTGTATTAAAGGGCCACGGCATTAGGAAAGTTGAGAACCACTGACCTAAGAGGAAAGAGGTAGGATAATGGGATCAGGAATAGGGATTCAGGGGGCTTCCAGCAAATCTGTAAGATTTGGGGGTTTTATTTGTTTGTTTGTTTTGAGACAGAATCTCACTATGTAGAGTGCCTCAGTAAAGTGCTATGGTGTCACAGCTCACAGCAACCTCAAATTCTTGGGCTTAAGCAATTCTCTTGCCTCAGCCTCCCAGTAGCTGGGACTACAGGTGTCTACTACAATGCCCAGCTACTTCTTGTTGTTGTTGTTGTTGTTCTTTAGCAGGCCGTGACTGGGTTCGAACCCACCAGCCTTGTGCATGTGACCATTGCCCTAACAACTGAGCCACAGGCACCAAGCCAAGATTTTGTTTTTTAAAAAAAATCAGGAGAGGCCTAGCACACTGGCTCATGTCTGTAATCCTAGCACTCTGGAAGGCCAAGATGGGTGGATTGCCTGAGCTCAGGCGTTCAAGACCAGCATAAGCAAGAGTGAGACTCTGTCTCTACTAAAAATAGAAAAATTAGCCAGACATTGTGGCCAGCACCTGCAGTCCCAGCTACTTGAGAGGCTGAGGCAAAGGAATCGCTTGAGCCCAAGAGTTTCAGGTTGCTGATGCCACAGCACTCTAGCCAGGGCAACAGAGTGAGACTCTGTCTCAAAAAATAATAATAATAAAAATAAATTTAAAAGATCTGGAGCAAATATGGCAACATGTTGAAATTTAACAAAACTGAGTGATAGGGAAGTGAATGTTCCTTATATTATTAGCCACCTCATTTTTTGTTCTTGAAATGTTTGAAATGTTCTTGAAATATTTCACTTTGGTAGAAGTGAAATTTAGTAGAAATTTCTACTAGTTTAATAGAAATAGGAGGGTTGGGTAGCAGAGGTGCCCTAAGGCACAAAGGTTAGAGAACTAAGAGATCCCAGGCTTGGACGAAAGTGGATGTGATTCCCCAACCTCCTGCAGGGGGTGCACCTCCTCTAAGAGCCTGGCAGGGTCTGGGAAGGTCAGGAAGGCATGCCAGCCTCTGGTTGAATATGGAGATAGACAATAGTGGTAGGTGGGGAGTGCATTCCCCTCAGTTCCCTTGTTCCTCTTCTGGCTTTGGCTGGCCTCTGTGGACCCTTTTCCCAGTTGGGCTTCATCACCTTGAAATAATTCCTGGGACAAGTTTCCTCTCCCCTTGGTTGTCTTAGGAAAGAACACAGTTTTCAAGCCTACCGGGCTGACAAAGATTAAAATATCTCATGCAGCACAGTGTAACAGGTATGAATTTGTTTTGCAACACTCTGGAACAAGAAATGTCACATTATCATTTGTCTAAATCAAACTAAACTTGGCTACAAGCCCCCTTTCTCCAGGCTCAGCAAGAAATTCAATCTTAGTCATGATTTGGAGGGTTCCTGTCCCACTTGTAGACCACAATGAGATGTTCGGAGGATCATGCAGTCCAGTGTGGGCATCACTGAGATACCCATCATCCCAGTTGCTATGGTCCTTTCAAAGGCAGTGGCTCCTCTCCCTCCATGCTGGACTTAAGGTTTCTGAGATTGAATCACTTAGTGCTGTCTTCTGGAATCTAAAAGCCTCCTTGTCAAAGGTCTGGCCACCTCCCAAGACCCTGTGTAAGTTGAGCGCAGGTCCCTGGGACTCCAGGCATCCTGGTACCCCAACCCCACTGCCGAGAGCTGGTTCCAGGGTTGACTCAGTATGCCTGGTCAAACTCCAAAACAGCATGAGATTAGGGATAACATTCCCTGTGTTCACCAGCCCTGCCATATTGTCAAGCTAGTAGCTCTATCATAACTCTATAGTAAGAGTAATGATGGAGAAGTGCAGGTGTCCTGAATAGGTTTACAAAAGGTGAGCTCAGGGGCTGGGAAAGGTTCCTCTGGATCATCTCATGCTGTAACATCCTGGCCTACCCAGTAAGTTGCCCCTTCCCCACTGTAAACCCCTCCTTACCAGGCTCAGAAGTCGCCCATCAGACTGGAAACCTGGTTCCTACAGCAGTCACCTGGGATCAGGTAGAACCTGAAGGACTGAGGGTGTGTAGCATCCAGTTGACTTTGCTCCCAGTTGTAACTTTTGATTCCATTTTGAGCCAGCTAAGGCTGTGGAGTAATCGAATTAGGCAAATATTATGGGGAAGAAAATGGGCCTGTAAGTAGCTTAAAGTGATGGAAATGACCTGAAGGTGGCCATGCAAATGGTCTGTATAATATCCTGTAATAACCCTGCCCAGGCAGCCCGAGGAGGCAGGCTTCCAATAATGAGGTGTCTGATTAGAATAATGTTCAGTGGGAGAATGTGTGAGTGTCCGCATAAATCAGGCCCGGAGAGCCTCCCCAATTAGCCAGGAAGGAGACAGGCAAGGTGGGTGCCAACTCTGAACCAGGAGGCTGCCAGGCGAGCTGCCGGGGTTGGGGAGGGAAACTAATCATCCTCATAACAATCCCTGAAATTTTATAACACTTTACAGTTTATAAACCTTTTTTCTATGCAATATTTCAGCTGATCTTCATGCAGTTGTTTCAAAGATAAAATAACTTCTCTTGGGAGATAATGTTCAATTGGGCTGTGATTTCAGCCCCACCACCCAGCATGGTTGCCTGGCTCGTAGTAGTTGTTCAGTAAATGGAAGCTGTCGAGGACCTCGCAGCAAGGAGATGACTGTTTTCCAATCTGTTTTACTTCGCTGATGACTCTGGGGGTGTGAGGAGACTGGCTTACACCCTCCGAGGGCTTCCTTTCCCTTCCTTTGCTCCCCAAACGATGGAGGAGAGATTAACATTGTTCTTGGCAGAAAGCTGCTCCAAAAATATCCCTTTCCTTCCTTTTCCTCTTTGTTTCATCTCCACTACACCTGACAAGAACAGGGCCTAGGTAGAAGGCATCAATGGGCCCCACCTGCCCGAGACATCTCATTTCACTCGGTAACCAGATTCTGAATGTCTACAATGCACCATTCATTCATTTAAATATTCAAAACTATATGCTGAATACCCAGGATGGATCCAACTCAGGCATATGGGGAAAGAGTCAGTCAACAAAGGCAGTCGACAGGCCTGGGAGGCCAGGCTGGGCAGGGGACACCCACTGGTGGTCACGCCTCCCCTCTGGGGACCAGAGTCAATAAGCCACTGGGGACAGGGCAGGGGACTGTCAGCAGAGAGGGCCAGGCACACAGCCTTGGGGCAGAAGAGCACCTGAATCCTCACATCTGGGCACAACTGTCCCACTGATGAGGATTTTCACACTCTCTCTCCTGTAATCCTCGCAGCTCACCTCTAGGAAATACTTCCATTCTCTCTGTTTCACTGATAAAGAAAGTGAGGTCCAGAGAAACCAAGTATCTTGCCTAAGCTGTAAAGCAAAAAAATTAGTTTCAACTCAGGGTTTCTGAGGTAAATCTAGTCTTTCTATGTAAACATATGTGTGTGGTAATCAAACTCCTGGGCCCACCAACAGCCTCATCGTGCAGATCCCCACGTGATCGTTTGTACTCTTGGTATGAATTCTTGGTATATCCTGTGTGACAAGCAGACACGCACACATTCTTTTGGTGTATCCACAAACACAAGCCCACACATAAATATCACTTCACCTTCACATCCATGTGTCTACCTGAGCAGCACCCAAGAATGGCACCTGACCTCTGGGCTTTTTCTTTGACACCAAAGAGTAGTAATTTGCAGGGAACAATTAAAGGGCCAAAACGGGGATAAAAGAACAATATTCTGAAATTCTGATCTGGATATGAGACTTCTGGGGATGCTTAAACCAAGGTGGGAAAAATTTGACACATAGGGACCTTGATGTGATCACCCAGAGCCCAGACAAGTTTATAAAGACCTCTTATAGCTAGGCGTGGTGGCTCATGCCTGTAATCTAGCACTCTGGGAGGTGGAAGCAGGTGGATTCCCTAGCTCACAGGTTTAAGACCAGCCTGAGCCAGAGTGAGGCTTCATCTTGAAAAATAGCCAGGCATCGTGACAGGCACCTATAGTCCCAGCTACTCGGGAGGCTGAGGCAAGAGAATCACTTGAGCCTGAGAGTTGGAGGTTGCTGTGAGCTGTGACATCATAGCTCTCTACCAAGGGCAACAAAATGAGACTCTGTTTCAGAAAAAAAATAAATAAATTTTTTTTAAAAAGACCCCTTATAGGTAATCCATATGTAATAATGTATTTCCTGCTTGAATGAATGAATGTTCCTTCCGGTCTCAGTCAGCTCAGGCTGCCCTAACAAAATACCATAGACTGGGTAGCTTAAACACCAGACATTTATTTTCTCAAGTTCTGGTAGCTACAAGTCCATGATCAAGATTCCAGTCTATTCAGTGTCTGGTGAGGCCTCTTTCTCACCTGTTGGTTGGCTGTCTTCTCACTCTGTGATCACAAGGCCTTTCCTCTGTGTGTGTGCACAGAGACAGAGATCTCTGGTGTCTCCTCCTCTTTTTATGAGGACACTAATCCATATTGGATTAGGGCCCCACTTTATGACCTGTTTTAACCTTAATTGTCTCCCTAAAGGCCCTATCTCTAAATACAGTCACAGTGAGGGTTAAAGCTTCAACATAAGTATTGGTGGAAGGGGAGTCACAATTCAATCCATAACAACTTCACACTGTGGGCTGGAGGCAAGCTTTGGAACATGGAAACATAGAAACATATAGAGGGATGCTCATTCACGATGTGAACAGCCCCTGCAGGATCTCAGATGCTATATCTCAGACATAGCCTCCCTCTTCCCTCTAGCATGTGTTCCTGGAGGAAACAGGTTGTCAGGATCCAAGAAATAATGCAGACTTTTCCCTACTCAGAAGCCTTCTCTCCTGGTCCTTCCAGCATGGGAAGACAGAGCTGGAAAAGAATGTGGTCCAGGAGCAGCAGAGAATTAAATACCTGAGACCCTGGGTGACCAGCTACAGCCTCAGTTGAGGAGCAGGCCTGAAGGGAAAATAAATGAATACCTAGAGACAAACTTAAACATGGGCAGAGCAGCCTGGCATGGTGGCTCCTACCTATAATTCTAGAACTTTGGTAGGCTGAAGTGGGAGGATAGCTTGAGACCAGGAGTTCAAGACCAGCCTGGGAAACATAGCAAGACCCCATTTCCACCCCAAAAAAGGATTTTTTTAAATATTATCCAAGTGTAGTGGTGTGCACCATAGGCCTAGCTACTCAGCAGGCTGAGGCATGAGGATCATTTAAACTCAAGAATTCAAGTCTTCAGTGAGCTATGATCACACCACTGCACTCCAGCCTGGGTGATAGCAAGACCACATCTCTGAAAAGAACATAAATTAATAATACAATTAAATTTAAAAATTCTAGCTTGCAGAGCTGGAAGGGCCCTAGAAGTAAGCCCATCCAAATCCTTCATTTTACAGATAAAGACAAAGAGGAGAGGGATTTACCCAAGCTATAAGTAGTCTCCATCCTAGGTGTTGCTGGCTTTCATCAACCCATATTCCAAAGTTCTTTCAGCCAACTTCCAGAGTGGTGTTTCTCAAAGTTCAGGCTGAGGACCCCTGTGTCAGAGCACCTGTGGTAAAGGTATTTTGAAGGCAAAGTCATAAAACCCACACCAGAGAGTCCTCTTATAATGACATGTTTGCAATGGACCTCAGGAATCTCTATGGAACTGGTGGAACTGGTGTGCTTCAAAACTTGAGAATGATGCCCCCGAGGGTTCTGGCCCACTATAGACTCAGAAACTACCAAGTGACACAGAGACAGGGAAAGGGAGAAGATCCAGAGATGGCATCTAATGGTGACAAGGCCAGGGAGAAGCAGCCTTCCACCTATAACCAGCACAGAGTTATGGACAGTGCAGGTGGAAGGGGACTCACCCATTCATCAAGATCAGCCACACTGGGTGGCGCCTGTGGCACAAGGAGAAGGATGCTGGCCCCATATGCCAGAGGTGGTGAGTTCAAACCCAACCCTGGCCAAAAACCACGCACACAAAAAAAAAAAATTGGCAAAATTGTGAAGCTAACAACCAACCTGTTTCTACCTATATGTCGTCTCTTTATCTTACTAGAAATGGGAATCATGGCCTCTTGAAGAGAAAAAAAGTCACCATTCTGCATTTAGCTGTATTCATATATTGCATTTCTGTATTTTTTGTTTGTATTGTAAAAAATTCACATAATAAACAATGTGATGTAAAAAAAAAAAAATCAGCCACACCCACCCTAGTGAGCAAAGGCAAGCCAATCACAGCCAAATTGCCCTTAGATCAGAAATGTAGGCACACTTCCATTTTGTGGAGGTAGGAGGGAGGATTTGATTCAAAGAAAAGCAATAATCAGCCAAGCACAAAAATCCTGACTCTTGAAAACCCCATATATAGAAGGGTCTTGAACATTTGCACATTGCCTCTCCTGGCCCTCTAGAAGTCATGCCAAACAGCAACCAAGCTGCGCTGGTGCAACGAGGCCACCTGATGGCCACAAGATGAACTGTCTAGCTGAATGAGTAATGATGTATGACTCTCCTCCCTTTTTTCTTTCTACCTTTTATTGTTCCTTCTTTCAGCTGATTCTGTTTCAGATCATTTCCCTCATGCAATCACATTTTCATTCTTTTTAATCCCTCCCTCTTATCAAATGACATCACTGGGGATTTTCAAACTCAAATACCTACAGGAGCCAAAAAGAAAAAAAAATACATATTTTGTTAAGTGAAGGGTGCCTGGTCTGGTGAGCAGCTTCAAGGACAGTTGCTATTCAGCAACAGCCTGTTGTCACAATGTGGAAGATTAAGACCATAGGTCCAGATTGCTAGGGCTCCCAAAGCCAGAAATCTGGGTTTTGTTTTTTTTTTTTGAGACAGAGCCTCAAGCTGAGCCCCTGGGTAGAGTGCTATGGCTTCACAGCTCACAGCAACCTCCAACTCCTAGGCTCAAGCGAGTCTCCTGCCTCAGCCTCCCAAGTAGCTGGGACCACAGGTGCCTGCCACAACACCCGGATATTTTTTGGTTGCAGCCATTATTGTTGTTTGGCGGGCCCAGGCTGGATTCGAACCCGCCACCTTAGGTGTATGTGGCTGGCACCTTAGCCGCTTGAGCCACAGGCGCCAAGCCGAAACCTGGGTATTTTTAAATAAAATTTTTATATCCTGGCAGATAATTTCTTAAAACTTTAAAATAGTATATGAGCCAGCATTGTCTCAGATTTTTCTTTCTTCTTTCTCCTTCTCCACTTCCTACTGGTTATCCCAAACTATTGCAGTAATTGTTAGTCATGAGAGAAAGACTTAAGTCAACACTATCTCAAAGAAAAAATGCAGTGGTATAGAAGGAATCCTTAAATTTTTAAGTAAAATCAGGCATTTCAAGAGTTTATGTCACCAGCCCAAGCATAAATCCCTTGAGACAGCCCAGAAGAAACATGGCAGGTTCTCCCCACATGCATTTCTATAAACTTCTTCCCCCTCTAAATTAACCTGCTTTCTTCAAGCACCAGAATTCTAGATAAATAAAAAATGAGTTCTCATTCAATGAAATTGTTTCTCTGTTTTGTTTAATTACTAGTATTGTGAAGTCATTGTTTCCTATCATTTCCAATGCAAATGTGTGGTGTTTCTGCTTCACTGTGGATTAAGCAGGGTTTTATGAGCTCGCTCCAGAAAGCTAACCACCACTTAGAAGACTACCCCTATGGGAGCATATTGTGTCATTTCAAAGATCCAACTTTAACAGATTGGCTCAGTCTCTCATACGCTGAGGGCTGCCTGGAAAAATGCTGTGTTTTAAGGGGTACATTTTGCTTTTCACACCACTCTTACTAGAATCACAGACTAGGAAGGCGAGAAACATCCTTAGAAATCACTTAGTCCACCCCCTCATTTTACAGATGAGGGAAATGTTTACATGTGAGAAAATAGCAAGATTCAATAACATGCCCCAGTTCTCCCAGCTAGATAGAGACCTGGGTCCCCAGACACCCATTGCAAAGACTACTCCCTATTCAGATGAAGGAAAACACTATGGCCACAGGGCAACCAAGAAAGAAAAGAAATAAAACAAAAGCATCCATATTGATTGAATACTTGGTATTTCCAGGCTAGGTATGTGCTCTATGCTAGGCACTTAGGCTCATTTAATCTTTCAGAAGCTCTATCAAGTGGTCCAGTTCTTATCTTCACAATGCAGATGAGGCTTAAGCCATTCATCTAAAATCATGCAATGAGTAAAGGCCAGAGTCGGGATGGGAATTCAGACAGTCACATTCTTATAATCACTGATAAGACACTGATTCAGAGTTGCCCAATTTACTCCCCTGCCCCATGTGTTAGTCCACTTTGTATTATTATAAATAAATACCTAAAACTGGGTAACTCATAAGGAAAAGAGGTTTGTTTCACTTGCAGTTCTGCAAGCTGTACAAAAAGCATGGTGCCAGCATGTGCTTCTGGGGAGGGCTTCAGGGAGCTTCCAATCAAGGCAGAGGAAGTGAGAGCAAGTGTGTCACATGGCAAAACAACCAGCTCTTGCATGAACTAACAAAGTGAGAACTCATTGATTACCCTGGAGAGGGCACCAAGCCATTTGTGAAGGGATCTGCCCCTCATGACACAAACACCTCCCACCAGACCTCACCTCTAACACTGGGGATCAAAATTTCAACATGACACTGAAGTGAAAAACATCCAAGCCATATCACCCACCACACCTCCAAAGGAAGACCTTTGTCATCCAGTCATCTGGTGAGGTGGTTCATCTTTCTTTCCTTGTTGAAAAAGAGATGGCCTTCACAGTGTGGGATCTCTCCATTGAGAAGTGCCAGTAGAACCTTTCAAGTTCAGGTCCTAGGACAGTCTAGATGTCCAGAAAATCCTCCCAGTAAAGAACATCAAATGTATGGTGAGTGAAAATAAATTCATTTCCTAAATGCATAGCTGAGCTGATGAGAAAGTAAGGAAAATCCTCAAAGGTCAAAAACCATAGGAAAGCCCAATCCCAAGGAATATGGGTCCACTGAAGCCTGGGGTGGGGTGAAGGGTGACCAGATGATCCCCACTGACCTTGAACTTGGGTTTTAATGAATCAGCACAAAGGAAAGGGGTTCCCAGAGAGAAAACCTGGGGAAACAGATGAGAGAATGTTGATCTCACAATCAAAAATTATAGGACCCAACAGGAAGTGAGAAGTACTTATAGGGAAAAGCCAAAAGTGAAAAAGTGAAGTGGGCTCCAAGCTCCTGAAGCCAACCCTAGGAAATAGGAAAAGTAACAATCAATAGTCACACAACACTTATGGGCTCACTGTGTGCTAAAAGCTGTGCATGGACATATCCCTGTAACTTTAACTGCACATTAAACCAATCGATCACTGACTGGCTTAGAAACAAGCCTGAGATATCAGAATTGGAAAAGGCAGTATTGACCTCTTAATCTCATGTTTTTCAGGCTGGGAGTCTTATAATTTTTGGTTCAATGGATAGATAAATAGATAGAGACGATATATGGTTGGTACGCACATACACAAGTACACGTAAACATTTACATATGTGTGTATCCATATATATCCACACAACTATGAATGCATATACTGGGTCCACCATAAAATATATTTCTTCCTACACATCAATGTAAAAAATTAAAAGTCTAGAAAATACTGATAAGACTCCAAGCCATAAATATCTTTTGTGGGAAACTGAGGCCCACAGAGGGTATACCCAAAGTTCCTCACCTAGTAGAGCAGACCCCACCTAGGTGAGGTCACTTCTCCATACACCCATAAGGTGGCACTGAGGCTTTCCCCATGCATAAGCCCTGGGCCAGGAAGTTCACTCCTGTGCCTTTTGGGGAGGGAACCCCAGAGCAAGCCTGGCTCCCCACAAAACTGAGCATTAGATAGTTTGCTTCAGTGCCTTCAACTCCCCAATGGGGCCTCCTCCATGCCCACAGATTGCCCGCTATCTCTACTGTCCTACTACCAAGATCTGGCATCAGGAAAGGATATTTCTAATGGGCACCCAAAGCTAGAAATTACCACCATGCTATTGTCTCCATGATTACTTGGTTCTGTACTGAAGTTGAAGCCAAAATAAGAATTATTCCTTGTTAGAGTCTTTCCCTAGCATCGGAAAAACAGCAAAGAAGGCACTGGGGCAGCAATGGGGGAGGGGAAGAGCACCGGCCTCTTTGGTACCTGATAGCCCACTTGGATTATCGGATTCCACCAAGATATGTAGGTGGCCCCAAGGAGGGACTAAGGGTTGGCATTATTCTTCTCCCGAGAATCTCATTCAGTGCTCTTTTCTTTGATAAGGAATCCCTCTGGTCCTCTTACTTGCAAGGTCGATAAAAAGAACAAGACTATGAATCTGCTTTTCCTAATTCTAAATAAAGTCTGTCCCTTTAAAGTCATCATCTTGGGGGAACACTTATTTCAATAATACTCATTCCATTCAGTCAAGGGATCCGTTTTAGGAACATTAATAATTACCAATTATGAAATGCCTACACCAGGTACTTTATACGCTATACTTTATCAACTCCTATGAAAGAATTGTCCCCTATTTCAGCAAGACAAAGCTAGTTTTAGCCTATCTGTATCAAACCTTATCAATGGCAATAACAATTCTAATCCCTAATTTAGTCATCACACTTGCCTCTAGACTTGACTTTAGATTTTTTCCATCAATCAAATCTACCCTTGAAATGCAAAAAAAAAAAAAGAAAGAAAATGATCCCCACAGAGAACAGTCAAGAGAATATGTCACATGCTCAGTTGGATTTCCCAAAAAGAAGTTTCAGGAATATTTTCTTCCATGGAAACGTTTTTGCAGTAAGTTCATGGCCTCCCAAGGTGACTACTTTGATGTGTAAACTCATGTGTGTGTGTGTGTGTATGTGTGTTTAATCAAAGTACTTTAGAGATATAAACTATACCCTTAGATCTGCCTAAATGTCTCATCTGGTACTTTGAGAGAAAGTACCAGAAGGGGCAGGAAGAAAATATCACAGAAGTTTCTTTCCTGATGGGTGAGGGGTGTGGGCATCACATCCCCTAGGAATTCCACGGGTTTCCACCACTGTATCTGTCCCTGGTCTCCCTCTTGTTACAGTGTCTGATCAGCCACACTTAATGAAGAGGGTGGATCAGGCCCTCCTCCCCCAGACACTTCCTCCAGGACCACACTCCATGGTGGTTTTCTCATGTCCCCAGCAGTCTTTGTTAATATGTCCCCATAGCCTAGCTGATGAGAGTGCTCCGGGAATCTATCCCTTCCATGCTTCTCTTTTCAATAAACACTCACTTTCAAAGTGAGCTCATTCTGGTCTCATGGGTTTAAAATGCTCTCTAAACACGAATGATGGCCTTATAATGTGTATCTCCACCCAGACCCTCTTGTGAGTTCCAGGTTCCTACATGTAACTACCCATCCACCATCTTGACTTGGACTGCATATCTTAACCTTGACTCACCCCACTCAGAACCCTTGAGCTTCTCTCCAGATCAGCTCCCCCAGCCCTCCCTGTCCTAGTAAGTGGCCACTCCCTTCTTCTAGTTGCTCACCCAATCAGTAAGTCTCACTGGATATACTTTCCAAGGAGATCCAGAATCTGACCATTTCTCACCACTCACCACCTTCACTACTGCTGGCCCCACTCCCACCACCTCCCCTCATCTAGATATTACAGGAGTATCTCTCTGCTCCTGCTTTTGTCTCTCAAAGTCTCAGCACAGCAGCAGGGTGGTCCATTGAAAATCAAGTCAGATTACTAAACTCAACAACAAAAAAACAAACAACCTGGTTCAAAAATGGGCAAAGGACTTGAATAGACATTTCTCCAAAGGAGATACACAAAAGGCCAACAAGTTCATGAAAAGATACTTGATATCACTGATCACTAAGGAAATGCAAATCAAAACTACAATGACATACCACCTCACACCCATCAGGATGACTACTATCATAAAAAAAAAAAAAAAAACTAGAAAATAACAAGTGTTGGGTAAGGACATGGAGAAAATGGAACCCTTGCTTGTGCACTGTTGATGGTAACATAAAATGGTGCACCACTGTGGAAAACAGTATGGTGGCTCCAGAAAAACTAAAAATAGAGCTGGGCTCACATCTCAGTACTTTGGGAGGTTAAGATGAGAGGATTGCATGAGACCAAGAGTTCAAGACCAGCCTAAGCAACATAGTGAGACTCCATCTCTACAAAAAATAAAAGCAAAAATATAAGTTGGGCATGGTGGCAGATCCCAGCTGCTCAGGAGCCAGAGGCAGGAGGATCACTTGAGCCAAGAGTTCAAGGTTGAGGCCAGGCGTGGTGGCTCACACCTGTTGTCCCAGTGCTGTGGGAAGCCGAGGCAGGTGGATCACCTGAGCTCAGCCGAGTTCGAGACCAGTGGAAGACCAGCATGAGGCAGAGTGAGCCAGAGTGAG
This sequence comes from Otolemur garnettii, assembly GCF_000181295.1. Classification (NCBI taxonomy): domain Eukaryota; kingdom Metazoa; phylum Chordata; class Mammalia; order Primates; family Galagidae; genus Otolemur; species Otolemur garnettii. The sequence continues at coordinate 7,159,923 of NW_003852469.1, read as the reverse complement.
ACCCCATCTCTACAACAACAACAAGAAGAAAAAAAACAGCCGGACCTTGTGATCCCAGCTACGTGGGGAGCTAGAGAATCACTACAAGAGGAAGAAGTGAAAAAAAAATTTTTTTTTAAAACTTCAAACTAAGATAAAGCGAAAGCCAGCAGAAATTGAAAGCAAAATTTTTTTTAAAAATTAAAAAAAAAAAAAGAGTTCAAGGTTGATCATGTCACTGCTCTCCAACCTGGGCAATTGAGCAGGAATCTGTCTCAAAAAGAAAAAAAAAAAAGAAAATTTAAACAGAATTACCGTATGATTCAGCAATTCCATTTCAGGGTATGTATCTAAAAGAGTTGAAATCAAGGTCTCAAAGAGATATTTGTATACCTGTGTGCCTGGCAGCATTATTTACAATAGCCAAAATGTGGACGCAACCCACGTATCCATCCATAGATGAATGGATAAGCAAAATAGGGTCTATGTGTACAGGGGATTGTTATTCAACCTTAACAAGGAAGAAAATCCTGGCATGTGCTCCAGCATGGAGAATCCTTGAGGATATTATGTTGAGTGAAATAAGCCAGGCACAAAGAACAATCACTATGTGACCCCACTTACATGATGTGACCCTGAGGAGTCAAAGCATTGAGACCGAAAGTAGAAGGTAGGTTGAATTGTGTTTCCCCTGTATTTAGCTGCATTCATACCGGGGTAGGTGGGCCCCAAATCCAACATGACCATAGTCCTTACAAGAAGACAGGCAGGTGAAAATAGAGGTTCACATTTGGACAGTGTTGTGTGATGAGGAAGGCAGAGACTAGAGCTAGGCAGCTGCAACCCAAGGGATGCTCGTGATGGCCGACCAACTAGCAGGGGCTGGGAGAGGCAAGGAAGGGTTCTCCTCTACTGTTTTCAGAAAGACACGGTCCTCCTGACACCTTGATTTTAGACTGCTACTCCCTGGAACTGTGAGACAACAGATTTCTGTTGTTTTAAGCCATCCAGTGTGTGACAGCTCTGGCAAACTTAATACAGACCCTGATGACCCGGAGGAGAGTTTCATTTGGAGCCTGCCAGGCTTTTAATGCCTTTCTAGGCACTTGCTAATTTCTCTTTTTTTTACCAAGAAAAAACAGTCCTCGGGCTAAGAGCTATCAGCCAGAAAAGGCACCTAACTCAATTTTAATAACACTGTTTTGATTTCGTTCTATTTATTTTTTATGATTGCCATCTATTTCTGGCAAGTGATAACTGGTTTTTCTTACCCAACAATAGAACAAAGTTTCCTTTTCCGATAAATAAAGTTTAAAAAATGAGTTAACTTATAGAAAAATACCATGTCACATTAGAAGAAATAGAATAAAAATACGGCAAAAAGAATGAAGTTAGAACGTTCGTGGGGAACCTGGTACTAAACCGTTCATAGACGATCTGCTTCTGGGTCGGGGTTTTGTACGTAGCAGAGCAGTTCCCTCGCTGCGATCTATTGAAAGCCAGCCCTCGACACAAGAGTTTGTAAAAAAAAAAAAAAAAAAAGAATGAAGTTAGAGATGGGGACTAAAGTTTGGTATATACCATTGAAGGGAAGTCAACACCAGATAGCCACTATTTCTCTTCCTTTCATGTCCCAAATCATAAATGCAAAATAGATGAAAATGAAAATGACAACATATATGCTAATGAGAAAAATGGTGACATGAGCCAAGTTGTCTTCACATTGGTCTTACCTTTCCACGCCTTCCTCTCCCTGGTTTGCCTTCGCTCACCTGGGGGCCCTGGGCCTGCACCTGGCCAACTTCCTTCTCATCACCCAAGAAAACCAGTTTGATAAACTAGCTCCCGCTGAGTTTAGAGCTAGAGGACTTGGTGACAGCCACGGCATTGTCACTAACGTGATGAGTGACTTTGGGCAAATCCCTCAGTCTCTCTAGACTGCAGTTTCCTTTCTACAACAGAAGATAAGATAATCTTCAGGGCCTCTCTCCCTGCTCTGAAGTCTATGCTTCTGGGATGTGATTTAAGGTATTCCCCTCGTAGGGACTCACATTTCACTTTTTAAAAAGCCCCCAGGAATAAATTCATAGGAATGGGTTCTGAGTCGTGGAATTCCAGGTTCAGTAGCACTTGGGGAAGAGAGACTTTTTGGGGGGTGTTTGGGTAGGATACTTGAAATCACACAGTCAGCCACCTCTGCCTCTCACTCCCAGATGACAGGCCAACCATCATCTTCGACCGCCCCCCTACTTCCCCACAGGGCCTATCTCCTGCCCTTGGGGTTGCCCACTGCTTTCCACACCATCAGGAATCAGGAAGCCAGATCGCAAACAAAGCTGAATACTATACTTTTAATTTTTAAGAAGGAAAATATAGGTATTTATTTACACGTGTGTCTGTGTATACACACGCACACACATGCACACGCACACATCCACAGAGATGGGGGCAGGAAAGGGCCAAGAAGAAAAATCAGCTTTGACAACCTAATAAATGTCAATTTCTGAGGGGGGCTGAGTTAGAAGATGAATCCTCAGAACTTTAATTGGAGACATGATGCTCTCACTTTGCCAGGCAGCCCCGCCTCTGTGCAGATCCCTCCCCAGATAGCAAGGCCCTGCCTCACTCTAATTGACAAGCAGCCTCTGTCTGCCAGGATTTGTTTCTGGGATGCCAAGAGGCAAGGGGGGTGGGCTGGGGGGGTGCTCTAATGCCCCTCAAGAGAAGAAGGGAGGGGCCCCAAAGGCAGAGAGCCCAATGAGCTGATCAGCCAGAAAAATCTGCCACACTGTGCCTGCCCTCTATGAGATCCCGCAGACAGAGGGTCGCTCCTGACTAGTGATGTTTGCTTCCCAGCTAATAGCACATGATGGTCAGGCATGATGGGAGGAGGGAGAAAGCACGTGGGAAGAGACCAGGAAGCAAGGGGCCTAGCCAGAGACACAGTGGCTGGGAGGACTGCTCCAGAGCCAGGCTGCCTGGAGTCACAGCCCTGAACCACCGCTGTTGGACCTGGGTCAAGTGCTTGTCCTCTCTGTGACTCAGTTTCATCCCCTGCGAAATGGAGATGGTCCATAGTACCCACCTCAAAGCACTGTGAGAGGATCAGACAGGCTAATTTGGGTGGGACGCTCACTCACACTCATGCCAACATGGTATTATTCAGCGGGAAGAATCCCTTTTTTCAACCCATCGTGCCTCTCTCTGCCAGAGATTTGCAGCCAGCACTCCTGAGCAAACTGTGGAGTCCCAGCCCGCCACTCAAACAAGCTGAATGTCATGCAGGGGTCAGCTCGGCTAGGACAGAATGACACTCCAGCAAACAAGCTGGCCAGAAAAACAGCCATTGCCACCAAGGCCTAGGCCGACCACTTTCTAATGCAATGGTTCTCAACCTGTGAGTCCCAACCCACAGGAACTATATTAAAGGGCCACGGCATTAGGAGGGTTGAGAACCACTGTTCTAATGGAACGCCTTTTGTTCCAAAACCCACCACTGTAGCTTCTGCCCCATCCAGAAACTCTAAGCATTCTCTTTGTGGCCACCTGCAGCCCATCCTAGCCATGCAATTTAATTCATTTTCATATTAGTCATAGTCTAACACCTGCACGGTCTTTTACAAAGCAATTTTTAATTTATATTTGAATTTGTCATGCACTCGCATGGTTCAAAAATTTAAAAATCTATATTCAAAGGCAAACGGTGAACAATCTCCCTGTTATTCCTGTCTCCTACCTTTCCAGACCCCAGCCTTGCCCCGCCACAGGTAACCACTGTTAATTCCTCAGACATCCTTCCAGAGTTTCATTCTGTGCACAAGGGCAGATAGTCCTATTTCTTCCCTTTTTAGATACAAAATGTAGCATACTATATGCACTGTTCTATACCTCACTTTTCTTCATTTGATGATGTCTTACAAGTCAGCACAAAGCTTTCTCTCCTTTTCCTTTTCATGGCTGCCTAATATTCCACTATGTGGCTAAAATAAAGTCTCTCAGAGAGACCCCTCTTGGTGAGCACTTACGCTGTTTCACATCCTTTCCCTCACAAACATCGCTGTAAGAAATAGCCACAAACAGATTCTTTGCACTTGTGCAAATTTATTTTCAGAATAATATTCCAGAAATGGAATTGCTAGGTCAGAGGAGATATACATTTAAACTCTTCATGCTTCTTGCCAAATTGCCCTTTCCACGTGGTTGGGGAGGTTGGGGCACATTTATCTCCCCACGAGAAGTACTAGATGACCACTTTCCTCAAACTGCACTAGGATTACAGTGTGTTATCAACTTCCTGAACTTCTGCCAATCTGATAGGTTACAAACATGTTCATCAATGTAATTTTAATTTATGTGTCTCTTATTTTGAATGATGTCGAGCATTGTTGTATATGTTTAAGATCCAGTTTCAGATCCAGTTTCCTTACTTTAGATGTACTTTGCTATGCGTTTATCTCCTTTGTCTTCACAATACCCCTGTGAGATGTCAGGCAAGTATTAAAAACATGTGCGCTTTAAAACGGCATCGCTAAGACTCGAACCATTTAAGACATTGGCTCAAAGCCATAGGCTGGTACAACACGGCTAAAATAACATTTTACATTTTTTTCCCAATTGTTTTATGTTTTGGATCTTCCCAGTTGACTAGTGCACTTCTTATCTGCCTTGAATCACCCGCAAGAACTTAGAAATGTGCTAAGAGTGGAAACCAAGGGCCCAGACCCAGCTTCCTGCTGTGGCTCTGTGAGTCTCTGGCTGTGTGCCTCTGGGCCAGTCCCCTGACTCTCAGGGTGGACTTTCCATGTCTATAAAGCCAAGATTTAAACTAAATCACCAAGGTCCCTTCCAGGAAATGATTATAGTGGGAAGCACTCTATGAATGTTTTATTATTATTTCTTTTTGAACAGAGGTGGATGGAGTAAAACAGTTTTCAGACCTCCCAAGTTGAGATCCTTCACATCAGACCCATGGAGGTGAACCTAGTTTAACCAGAGGTGATGGGGACAGGGCCTGGGGGGCCTTCAGGCCATGTTGGGAAGGGGAGTGCCTATCTCAGTGGTATGCTGGAGTCAGCCTGTCCTGAGAGGTCATGGTGAGATCTTTACAAAGTTTTGCAAGCCCCATGGCATCCCATTGATTCCTTGATGTGGACCATGGTGGGAATATTTACACCATAGGAATCAGCGAATGCCACATATGACAGCATCCCTGTCTTCCAAACCCAGAACTAGCCATGTGCTGCATTTGCCCCCTACATCTCTGCCAGAGGGTCTGCAAAAAGTCATAAGCTACTGCATCACTAGGGAATTGGCCAGACTTTCAGGATTCTAGGATTGAGAAGAACTCACCCAGGCCAGATCCCCAGCCCTCCACATCACCTCCAGGGGTAAGAGCATGGCCCCTAGGCCACAGAGTTCAAATCCCCACTCCCCACAGCCCATGACCTGAATATGCTACATAACTGCTATGCCGCAGGCTCCTCATCTGAAAAATAGGAACGTGTTAGCCATTGTGCCCACCAGAAGGGATTTTGTGAGGATTAATGAGTTACCACCTAGAAAGCATCCATGCACAATTACATACTCAGTAAGCAGTTGCTGTTGTTATTCTTTCACTCTAGCTACAGAGCAAGAATGGGGAGCTGAGTCTGAGGGGCCAGGTCCTGACCCTGCCCTGTCTATAGCTGTGGGATCTTGGGAAAGTCTCTTCATCCTTCTTGGCCTGTTTTCCTATATACGAAGAAAGAGAGCAGATAAATCGCTGGGATCTATTCTGCCCTTCCTTCCGTTCTGTCCTCCCCGAGTCACCTGATCCCACTGGGTTCTCCTTCGGGGTGGCTATTGTCACATCACCTGCCCCCAGCCTTCCCACATTCCTGGGTAGAGTTGGGTTCCCTCCTCAGGACAAGCAGCCCCTGCAGCACTTACACACAACACTGTGAGTTTCTACCCGCCTCCCCCTGTGCCCTTTGAGGCAGGAGTGTGACCCTCAATAGTAGAAGGAGGAAGGGAGGAGACCAGGCATCTTCTGAAACCCACCCAGCCTGCACCACCCCCCAGTCCCCTCAACACAGCCCAAGCCTGGACTCTGGGGCAGATTAGAGGCAGGTAATGAGCCAGCACCACATTCCCCATTAATCTGCCAGCTCCCTCCTCCTGCCTGCCCAAGGGACATTTCTAATCAGTGATCTGCCAGAGAGTTGGCCTCTCCTGGACTCCCCCTCCACTGGGACCCTCAAGTTCTTGGGCTTCTGGCATGTTGGGTGGAGGAAGATGATGAGTAAGTACAGAGGGCAGGTCCCAGGGTACATGCCACCCCTCCAAGCAGGAAAGGACCCCTCTCAGCCCTGGGGCTGGGCTCTTGTCCAGATGGAGAGGCTCGTCCTCCCCTCACAGCCAACCTTGGCAGGCTCACCCGGCCTCCCACACAGTCCTGCCCCCCATCCCTTGCTGTATTTTTCTCCATGCCACTTACTGCCATCTGACATATCATACATTTTATTTGTCTTTTGCTTATCATCATGCTCCCTGCCAGAGAAGGTAAATTCCACAAGGGCAAAGGTTTTTGTTCTTTTTTCCACTCTCTGTCCCCAGGACCAAGAATGCTGTTTGGCATTTCATTAACATGGGATCAATAATCTGTTGAATGAATGAAAAACTGCATATTCCACCCTCAACCCAAACGCACACACACTCTGGCACACACACACATACATACACATATACTCTCACACACACACACAGACAACTCTATCCAGATCAAATTTCTGGCTGTCACTTATTTCCTGCTACAGTGATAATAACTGAGGTGTTGAGTGAAAATGAACTTAAGGCATGACCACTTTATCAAGGCATTTGCATTTTACAAGGAAGGATTTTAAAAATGATAAAATCTTTCATGGGCCAAGCTAGTGAAGCTGTAATGGGAGAAATATATGGGGTTGGTGTTTGGGGGACCCCCCTTCTGCACTGTTCAGAGTTTCAAAGCATATCGGCAAATAGGAATGAGGCCTCCAAATCACACAGCCACCCTCCTCACCCCCTCCTGGGGAAGAAGTTCCAGCTGTCCAGATGACTGGAATCCTCTGCCCGCTCCCCTTCCCCAGGCTAGCCCCTCCACATAAGGACTCATTCTATGTTTGTCCAAACAGTACAGTGGAGCTAGTCCTGGGGTTGTTACCCCAGGAAGCATGGCTTTCTGGTGCAGGGGCTCCTAATCAGGGCGGGGGTGGCCAGTCCTTAGTTCCCAGAGGCCCCCAGCATTTTGGTGACCATCCGGAAGACCCAGCATGCTGGCACTGTGGGTGTCAGACTCTATGGCACAAGCCAGAATGATCATGGCTAAAGCAAAAGACCCTACAAAGTAAAGGCGGCCAGAGGGTCCCTCAGTGGAATCGTCCTCACTGGGCATCTTGTAGGTACAGAGCATCACTGGGCTCCAAGCAGAGGGACATCTCATGACCCAAGTCCCTGTTTCCTACTCCCATAGCCCTCATCAGCTCTGGACTGGCCACGCATGGGCTGCACCAGTGGGGCCCATCACAAAGCTAGCCTTGATAGGAGGGTATGAAAGTGGAGGGCATCCTTCAAATTGTTCCCACACTTAAGAAGATCCCACATACAGGCCTGGGGTCTAAGCTTTCACACAAAGGACCCCAGCCTGCTGAGTCAATCTTGTCCCCTTGAGGGTGTTCTGAACAGGGAGTGGGGTCATGTTCTGAACAGAAGGGGGTCATGCTTGACAGTGGCTGAGTCCAGGTCCAGACCTCCTAAAGAATGAGCTGATGATGTAGCAGGGAACCCCTCTGCAGCCACTCCCCAAACCACAGAGGAGGAAGCCCTCAAGGCCCAAGCCAGCAGTGATCTAACGGTGCCCACAGACACCAACAATGACCAGCCTGGGGACATTCAGAATGTGACCTTATGCAGATCCACAGTGGGTCTCTCAATGCCACCTTCTCACAATGGCCAGGGCACACCTCAAACTCCCAGCACATTCGCTCAGATCACAGCCCCCAAGGTCCTGGACTGAGCCTAGCTGGGGTCGTTCAGCAGGGAGGGTTTCTGGGCTGTCCTAGAGTCAGGGCAGGGGCTCCAGCCAGAACTGCTCTCTTCCATGGGGGCAGGGCAGCGAAGAACAGGCTCCAGGGAGCCCCAGCACAAGCTGCCCAGCCCCTGAGTACAGGCCCTCCAGCCAGATGGTCTCCATTGATCTGCTGGAGATTTTGCCGACTGGTCAGTTCTCCATCCCATTCTTCTTCCGGCCCAATCCCCTCTTCCTCAATCCATCCATCATCTGTCCACCTGCCTGGATCAGCAAAAAGAGGCAACCTCTTGTATGTATGTATTTTTATTTTTCAGAGACAGAGTCAGGTTTAAGTGCAGTGGCACCTTCATAGCTCACTTGTATTCCTGAACTTCTGTGCTCAATTTAGGGGCAGCCTCTTAAAGGAGCCAACACGCAGGTGCCTTGCAAGCTGCCTATAGGCACCAGAGCCTCCCTCTGCCCTGGGTCCCTTGTTCTTGGTCTGGCTAGCCTCTGGCAAGCACAATAAGGAGGTAGCTAAGCTAGCAACAGGTGGGTCTAAGGATCTCATACCCTGTCCCATCTTCTGTCCTCATTGCTCTTAGTCTGATGACTTGGGGAAGCTCCAATGACCCCTTAGATGTGATCTGAAGAAAATGAAGGCATTTGCTTGTTATCAGGGACTCTGCAGAATGCCAATCACTTACAATTGAATAGAGATGCACAATTTCCATGCTCCCATGATCTTATTTAAGCTCCACAACAACCACATGAGGATAATGGCTGCTATAGACCCTATTGTGCAGATGAGGAAACTGAGGCTCAGAGCAGGGAAGTGACACACCTAATGTTACACAGCCATTAGGGACAGAGGCCCTGCCACTCTGCTACACTGCCTCTTGAAAGTCTTCAAGTCACAAAAGAACAAGCAGCATTGGTAGGGAGGCTGCCCATTGTGCTGGAAGGGCTTGGCCAAGTCCAACATGACCACTTATGAGCGTGGGTAGCTGGGGATTAGGAATCCAATCTTTCTGAATTCAGTCAGTAGAATACAAACAACAACCACATCTTGAAAGGAACAAAGGCAAACTGAGGATGCTCTGGACCCTAAGAAACCCTGCACCCTGAGAGGTGTCGTGGCCAATGCCCTACCCCCCCCCCCTAACTGCCAGGCATCCCCCATGTCGCTGAGTGTTAGGGATGATGTGACATGCTATGTCAAAAAGCAGTCTCAGCAGCTAATTGTGACTTCCATAAACAAAAGCTGCTGTCTCCTCTTCTTTCCTTGGAGAGAGACCTCTGTGTTCTTGGCTCTGTAGAAAGAACAAAGAGGACTGAGAGGAGAGACGAGGAAGGAAGCTATGGGGAGCAGGAGATCCAGGCAAGGATAATCTGCACCTGGAGACAGACTTTCTGGCAGTTGAAGGAGGGTGAGCCCAGATGGGACAGGAGGGAGAAGAGGTGAGCCCAGCTTGCAAGAAAGGTGGAAGGAGGCCGGGTGCAATGGCTCACGTCTGTAATCCTAGCGCCCTGAGAGGCCAAGACAGGCAGATCTCCTAAGCTCATGAGTTGGAGACCAGCTTGAGCTAGAGCGAGACCCCGTTTCTAAAAATAGCTGGGCATTGTGGTGGGCACCTATAGTCCCAGCTACTCGGGAGGTTGAGGCAAGAGATCACTTGAGCCCAAGAGTCTGAGATTGCTGTGAGCTATGATGCCTCAGCACTCTACTGGGGGTGACAAAGTGAGACTCTGTCTCAAAAAAAAAAAAAAAAAGGTAGAAGCTAGATTTTATAGCCATTTGCAAGCATCTGCTAATGAAGGACCCTGTCCATGAAAAATGCCTCCCCGGTGTTCAAGGCTATCCCCAGAGGCTGGCTCTCTGCCCTTTGGCACTGGTGCCACAAACTCCAAAACTCCCAAGGCTGCCTGTGCTCAGGTCTGCTGACAGTGCTTGGCATCCTCCAGTAGTGTCAGTTCCCTTTTCTGTCTTAACCTCAACTAGAGGAACGCCCAACATGCAGAAAGTGCTCAAGGCCTTAAGAGCTCTAGGTGACAGAGGGGTGCTGAGAGACATTTCCTAGAGATAGATACCCAGACACAGCTCCACTGTGGACTAATGGTGCCTCCTTGGCTTGTGCAGTGCACAGCCTGTGCAGCTGTACATGGTGGCCCTATAGACACTATTCATCCTCAAAACACCCATTTCCCTGACAACTTACTCTTAATTCCTTGGTCAAGTTTGTCATACCTGCCTGAGCCCTCGTTGCAAATGTGGTACCTTCTAAGGTTGTTTATTGTTCAAACTGCACAACTGTGCACAGAGAGTCTGCAATACATCTCTTTCCCCTAGAATAAGCTCCTTCTTAGGCACCAGGGAACTCCTCTGTCCCTCAAACTATTGGACCCACCTGACCATTTCTTCAGACATAGCCGAATCCCAGTAATGAGCCCCCAGTAAATGTTTAAATTAAGACTTTGGACCCATATTTTCTATGCTCCCTCCTGGCAAAATCATTTCTGTGGCCTTGCTGTGGTGACAACTTCCCCAAAACAAAGAACTACAGAGTTAACAAGAATTTGAAAGTCTCCTGATCCAGGCTATCATTTTGCAGAGGAGAAATTAAGGCCTACACAGGGGGAAAGACTTGTCCAGCATCCCACAGCCAGTTAGTGGCAGAGTGGGGATTGGAGCCCAGTTTATTCCCTGTCTAGTATCCCATATTGGCCCTCCTTGTGGACACATGGAGGCCAAGGGCACAGGGCTGATGAAGGAGTGGTGCCACCCAGGCACAGTGTCCTCTGTACTAGATGGTCTCCCCGTCTTCACCACCAAAGGAATCAAAGGCACCTTTTTTTCAGAAGGCAGCTCTGTTTGTCCACTGGGCCAGCCGAGACAGAAGCCAGGACCAGGAGAGCACAAGTTGGCTGCTAGGAGTATGTTGGCTGAAGGCAGCGTGCATGTCACGCTGAAGGTGGTCTAGTCTCTGCGGCATGTTTAGGCTGGGTTTGCTATGCTCCACTGCTCAACTGGACCCAAGTGGCCCCGAGGGCATAGGCCCTGGAAGTCTGGCTCTAAGAGTCAGTTCTCATGCCCTGTGGGTTCATCTCCATGCTCCCCAGCCCTTGGCCCCTCCTCAAGCCCCCAATTGTTCTCACTCCTTCTCAGACATAACCACCAGGTTGGGACAAACCAACTCTGGGCAGCCTGGCGGCAATGACACTGCCTCAGTAACCACTCTGCTTCCTGTAGGCAGCAACCTCTAGAGGTTTCTCCTTGCTTTGTGACCAAGCAAGGTTACCTTATCCCAGCTGCTCTCCCCGAGCCTCCCCTAGGTGACTCCCCACCCCGCATCACCATGGGCCCTCTAGGGCCCTTCTCAGCTCCTGCCCTGGTCATTCCTTCCTGTCTCCAAACCTGCCCATTCAATCAGATCTGCCCTAACTCACCTCTGCACCCTCCAGTTAGCCCCGAGCCCCGCTGCCTCATACATCCTGATGCACCAAGTTCCTGTCTGAAGGTGGACACAGGACCTAGAGCTGCAGGCTGGGAACTGGCGCTGCATCCTTCTTTGAAGTTGCCTGCTGAGGAAAGCTCCCCCCCAGGGTCAGGGCCAAGGGTCACATGTAGTTATCAGAGGAAAATGGCAAAAGTCCACAATGGCTCCCAGGCTGGGTCAGTGAGGGACCCAAGGGAGGTGAGCAGCCTCAGTCTCTTCAGCCCTTGACTGACTTTGGATGTTCACTTCCTCCCCTGAGCTCTGGGAGGAAGGAATCTTTGCCCAGAGGTAGTGGCCCTTGCAGGAAGGTAGAGTAAGGGATCCAGAATCCCCTTTCCTTTTGCTCCTCCCCTCTCCACATATGAAGTCAAAAATGATTTCCCTATGAAAAGAGGAAGCCTCAAAATCAGCAATTTGGTTCTTTGCGTTAAGCACAACTATAAACAAATTCTCATAACATGTAAATACATCTGAGAAGGATTAAGACAGATTCTTTAAAACTTGGCATCAGTGTCCATAAGTCTAAAAAAAGGCCTTAGGCTGGAGTGTTGGCCCTTCTGGCTCTGATATCTTGCTCCTTGGAATCTCAGTGATGAGGAACTTCTCGGCCATGGGGCCCCAAAGTGCTGGGCAGCACTCCAGTGAGGAGACAGGCACAGGGAAAGAGGTAAGCATGAAATGTCTGTACCTTCTCCATCCACAGGCCTGGCTGCAGGCCTTTAGGGCACACCAGAGGTGCAGCACCAGATTGCCCCGATTCCAGGCCCTGGTCAGGGCCATTCTTACCATCAGTTCCTCCTGGGGCCCTGTGGACCTCATTCAATCCATTGATGCCCCACCCCAGATCATTTGCATTTTGGAAAAACCCTGCTAGGGAGGGAAGGAATCCACCCTGCGCACCCCTCCTTCCTCCCCCAAAACACAAGGGGCGGGATTCTTGGTATCAGTGGAGAGATGTTTTGGAAGGGGAGTTCACCAGAGTTCCACAAATCATTACACTCTGGAGAGCACTTGGGTCTCCCTGCAGGCAAAGCAGGCTTCATTTACTCTCTCAGTCAAGAGACACTTATATGTGCCTACCTTGTGCCAGGCATTGCATTAAGTGCCGAGGATAAAACAGTGAATTAGGTAAAGAATGAATCCTGCCCTTTGGACATCTGTGGTCTTGTGTGAGATGGCAAACCTCCTTCAGAATGTTCCTTTGACTCCTTTCTGACCAATTCCTCCCCAGCTTCCTCTCTTAGAACTGTTCATATTCCCAGACCTCCTCTCAGTAGCAGCAGGGCAGCAGTCCCAGGGCTCTATATTGGTCACAGCAGTTAGCAAGCCATGCCAACTGGACCAGGTGCTCCTACCCAGCAAGAAGCTGCCTCCATGCCCTGATGTGCCAACTTCCAGGCCATGAGTGGAGCAGCAGCTCAGGTGAAAGGAGGCGATCTCCCCTGTGGCTGCATCAAGCCAGAGGTCTTTAGTCCATGAAATAGCTTCCTTTCCAAGCTCTCCCATTTTTGGTATTGCCCTGTCCAGGTGTGCAAATTCACCCAGATAAGACCCCTGCCCAGAGGCTGAAAAGCCATTGATGTGGCCCTCTTTCCTGCTCTTGCAATACCCTCCTGCTTCTTCCTCCCCAGCCTAGTCCTCTCACCTCCACAAAGCCTAAGTTCACCCTCTGGAGATCTCCACCCCTCCACTGGCTTGTTGGTAAAATGGTGATGTCCTGCCCTGCACCCCTGGCAGAGCTGTTGGAAGTAAAATGAGACCATGAATAACACCAGAGCTCTGTTGTGTCAGGTACTGTTCTCCAGGCTGTGCATTTACTCACTAACTTCATCTTTCCCACAGGCCTCTGAGACATACATTATCTTATCATCATCTTCCTCTTACACATGTAGAAACAAAAGCACATACCCAAAGACACAGCACGTAGCAGAAACAGAATTTGGATCCAAGTAGCCAGACATTTGTCTGTGTGCCTACCTATGGACACTCAGCTGCCCCCAAAGCAATCTGCAAACAAGAAAACACTGTACAAGCCCAAGAACACTCTTTTCATCCTAAATGTTGGTGCCCCCTTGCACAAAGCTCTCAGCTCACCTTCACACCTCTCTGATCAGACACTCCTGCCTGGTCTTGCCCTGGGTACCGGTCCCAGAATTACTTAGCCCAGCATTAGGATCCCAACTCCCCCACCAATCTGTTAGAACCCAGTGCTCCCCTAGACAACCCCTCGGGCCCCACTAGCCTCTGGCCCAGGGATCCAGGAGCTGGTGCCAAGAAGGGGGTTCCAGGGGAGGGAAGAAGGGGGCCAGGGAGGAGACAGGCAGGTCTGGGCACAGCTGGAGAGCAATGCACTGCCTCTGCCCTGCACTGGCCAGCATGAGATCTACCTAGGAGGGGAGAATCAGAGCCAGCCAGTGATGGGCAGCACCTGCTGTGGGGAAGCCAGCCTGACACCTAATCAGATCACATCCCCTCTTTAGCAACTCTGCATCTCCTTCCAGCTCACTGGCCTCCCCCCAGTATCCCAGCCCCACCCTGCCTGAGATTTCCAGCTGCCCAGTTGGTTTTATAAATGGTCCTTGCAAGAGGTGGGCACCTTGGCTAATTGAATTAGCACCCAAGAGGCAGGAGGCAAGAGGCTGTTTAGCATCACAGCTGAAAGGTGGTGGCAGCAACAGCTTGAGTAGAGCCATCAGGGAGGATCCAGGGCTGGAGTGGCGGAGGCCCAGCAAACTTGGCCTTTACAAATTCTGATGCTCCAGGGTGGGAACCCAGTGGGCAGGGGGCTGGCCAAACTCACTGTCACAGGCTTACACCGAAGACCCCAACCCATACACACTCCACCCATATCCTCTGGAAAAAGAAATTCCAAGGGGAGGCAAGAGAGAGGAGAAAAGAAATAGAAGTGACACAGGGTGTGCTTGTGTGTGTGTGAATCTGTGTGCATACCTCTAGGCTGGGCATCAGTTATGATGCCATCTTACCTGTGCAGACGTCACCGCTGCGTAATAACTAGAAAACAAGACCAGCTTTCCTGGTTATAGGGAAACTTCTGGTATCAATAGGTACCAGGCAGCAGACCCTGGAGCCAAGAGACCCTTTCTTGGATCTGTCACTCGATCTTATATCACCATGCGCCTGTCCAGGGCATCTGTCTCCTTACCTAGGAATTAGCCCCTGGACAGCCTGGGTTGTCTAGCAGAGAAATGCTCTAAAGAGGGCCTTGAGGTTGATCCCTCAAGCAAACCCCCTCATTAATTCATTCAGCAAACATCTGCACATACACTGTGCACTGTGGTATCTCTGAGGGTAGGGACAGGTCTCTGTTGCTCTCCAGCTCCAGGTGAGGATGGTTCACTGCAAGATGCTCCAAGTAGCATTTGTTGAATGAAGGACTGATGCACACACTGCAGGTGATAGCTGTGCAGTTGTGGCTGGCTACGATGGTGCTGACACAATTCTCTGTAGGCTGATTCACCTGCCAGCTCATGTCCTCTGAGGAGGACCCTAATGGCATGGTCAGATGGCCTCAACAACTATCTCAAGAACTTTCATTACTCCTCCAACTTCCCCAAAGGCCTTACTTCCCCTGCCCCACCAGTCCTCACCCCGCCTTTCCCTGAGGGCCAATCTTCCACTTCCCCTTGGGAGGCAATGCCAACATCAGAATGGAAGAATGCAGGGGTCCCTGCCCTGGAAGGTGCAGCGGGGATGAGAGGGGCCATGTCCAGCTTAGGACCCGCTTCTCATGAAGGCAGGTCCACGTTTCTGGAAGTGGGATTCAGAGGGTCTGAAGGAACAGGCTCTGATGTGCAGATTCCTAAAATTATCCCCAAGCCCTTCAGTAGTAAATTCCTTCCTTTCTTCTGGCTAAGCCCCCAGTGGCCCTTTGCATGGGCTAACACTGCCCCCTACTGGGCTGAGCCAGTACGGCCACCTCGAGCACCACCTGAGGAAAATGGAAATGTGGCATCTTACTGTGAAGAGAGTCCCCAGTTTCCACCCCTGGCCTGAAGAGGGTAACAAAATTCTTGAAGGCATTAGGCTTTCCTACCTTGGGGGGTCCTGAGGCTGGAACATGCAGTGCTAGCAGGGGCAGCCCTTTGGCTCCGACACAAGAGGCAGAGCAGAAGGTCCCTCCGGCTTGCTCACCCATTGCTCAAATTCCTTTCATAAGGGGCAAAGCTACAGTGTGAAACAAGACTTAGGTTACAGCACACTTGAGAGGCTGGCATGAACCCCAACCTCTATACCTCACTCCCTCCTACGCTCTGGCTCCTCTATCCAGCTTCTGCCTTCCCCTGGCCAGACAGATCCCAGCCATCCTCACCTTGACACACCAGAAACCAAGATTCATCTTGTTCTCAAAACCTTAGTTTCTAGAAACCCTCTTGTGTTCCACATCCTGCGACTCCACTGCAGGTGCTACTCTGTAACATGTTCTGATCCATCTTTTCTCAATTTCCCCCTTTCAATTCAGCCCCAACCACCCCATCCTACCCCAAGTCTGTCTTCCCCAGGGCTATTGGGGTTACTACTGCTCAGCTCTTAAGGGACTTCCTGTACAAAGGCCATCGCTGTTCTTCCTTCCGCTCTAATTAGGCACATGGTTGGAATGTGCCTTCTCAAGGAGGCTGCTGCACGTTCCCTCTGCTCTGAGCGCAGAACTCATCCTGAACATATTGGTGTCTCCTCCACGGTTTCTATTTCTTACTTCTGCTCAGGATGCTCTTTCAAGTTCCCTTAATCTTCATCAATTTCTTTCCTACCCATAAAGGTCCACCTTAAACGCCACCTTCAATATGAAGCCTTTCTTGGGCTCCTGACAAATTGTTCTCTCTCTGAAGCTCACAGCCCTGTTTGGCCTCTCATGGCACTCATAGCCCCTCTTGTGACAGACACCTGTGCCTTGCTTCATTCCCTTATGGGCTGTGGGCAGCCTATAGCCTCATAGCTGGTGGGCTGACAGCAGAAGTTTCTGGGCATGCACTTTCAGGAAAGCAGGTATCAATGAGGAAAGAGCACAAGGGCACAGAGCCTAACCTGTGGGGACCCAACATACCAGGACCTGGGGGCACCTAGGGCCAGTAGAGAATAACAGCTGGAAGGGTTCTCAGTACCCACATGGTGCAACCTCCTGCTTTTACAAAGTGGGAAAAATCTCTGGGCAGGAAAGGGCTGGCTCAGGGCCACCCAGCAGGTGAGTCCCATTCCTACTGCACAGAGTACCAATAAATCCTAGTTCTTTCCTTTTGTGCAGTCCAGCTTTTCCCCGCTGCCCCACCATTTTTTCTGGTGTTGACCTTATCCTAGTAAAGGATAGATACACATGAATCCCTTTCCCAGAGCAACCAGACTTCCATGGACCTCCTTCTCTGTGACTAGATGCTTAAGACCCAGGGCAGCCCCAGAGAGGAAATGACAAGGGGGGTGTCCATTGGAGTCTTCACCCCAGCAGGCTATAGCTGTCCCATCCCTACCCCTACAGGGCTCAGGCCACACCAAAAATGTTTCAGAAATGCTTTAATGTCACAAAGAAATCTGAAACCTGCAGAAAGCTGCAGCCATGTCCTGAGTGCCTGGACCCAGGTCAGTCCCATAACAAGGGCCATAGCAGGCAGTAGGCCTGCATGAACCAAGGAACCAGGGTTGCTGACATCCTCTTGTCCTCTGCCCTATATGCCCCCAGGTTCCTTCTAAACCCGGGGAAAGAAAGAGAAGGAAGTGGAAAAGGAGTAGGAGGAGGGTGGGTCTCTCCAGGGCATTCTTCCTGCTTTGGGTGGTAGGTGACTCACCCAGCAGGCCTTGGGAGGGACCATCCGTCAGACCATACCACACTCCAGCAGGCCCAGCCTAGGGCTTCAGAAGAAGAAGAGGAGGTTCTTCTGATGTAGTGGCCAAGAGAAGTCACCAGCAAAAGACTGAAAGGGAGGTGGCTGTCCTCTCCCCTCAATGTACACTTCAATGTGACCAGCATTTCTGTCATTTTGGGCTTTTCTTAAGTACAACATTGTCATACTCAGTTCCTGGCTGCCAGCCAGAGGCAGAGAGATCCTGCCTAGCTGGGTGGACCTGCTGGAGGCCACTAGGGTCCACTTCAGCTTTGGCCTGCCTCCTCCGTGCCTCAGGCCGAGGTGCCTGTGGGCTGTCATACAGGCTCAGAGTGGCCACACCCTCTGGTTCATCATATATGTGGTCAGGTTGAGGGCATAGGGTCTCCTCAATACTGTCGTACAGAGGGTCAGCCGGGATCTGGGGAGGGCCTGCCAGCATGCACTTGAAGCTCTTCCCCAATGACCGGGCCACTGCATCAAAGGGCACTGCGTACTCCCCCTCTGGGCCTGGAGGCCGCGGGGCAGGCAACAGAGTGGGTGAAGGAGGTGGCAGCGAGTCATGGGGCCGGGGCAGCACAGTAGGTATCATGGCGGGCTGGGGCTGGGGCCCAGGTGGGGGAGCATTCTTCTGGGCAGAGATGGCCTCTTCCAGGGCCAAGAAGATCTCATTGCCTTGTTGGGTTTCAAACTCAAAGTTGCCCTCTCCAGAGATGCAGCGCCGGCCTGCCTCGAAGGAAAAGGTCACCTAAGCCAGAGGAAAGGAGGTTACTGGTAGGGTCACAGGGCAGGGCTGCTTTCTTGGGCCCCACTGTCAACCATAGGTCCTGGGCCTGCAGCTGCCTGGCATCAGAAACCACCAGGACTTCTCCATCTATGGAGAACTTGAAAGGACTCCCCTTTCCCCACCCTTCATGCTCCCTTCCACTCGTTCATGTCCGCAGCCTGGCACAAAGGTCAGCCACCATTCCCCCATCTAACCTCTCCACTCCTCCTTCCTTCTCTTCCCACCCCCACCTCCTCATCACTCTCTCCTCCTCACTGTTTCTCCTCTGCTGGTTTTATCTCTGCCTTTTCCTTCTCCCCGCCTCCTCCTCCTTCCTTTCTGTCTCCCTGCTCCCTGACCCCCTCTTGGTTCAAAACTCACCCTTTCTCTCCTGCCCCACACAGCAGCCCTCACCTTGTCCCGCCCAAAGCGTCGCAGGAACCTGTATGGCCATTCAAACAGCGGAGAGCTTGGCTCAGGGCCACCCCACAGTTCCAGGGTGCTCTCCCCTGCACGCAGGGTGTAGGATCCCCGGAGGCGGCACCTCTCACTGGCCTTTGTAGGTCTTATAAGGACGGCAAATTCCTTGCAGGGGACCACTGGGGAGGAGAGGAGAGAGAAGGCAGTTAATGGGAAACAGCTGGTGTGCCTCACACCACAACACAACACTGGTTCTAAATGAGTGTGCTAGAGGATTTCTAAAAGAAGTATTATCCATGTACTCATGACCTCCAACCTGAATCCTAAAGGCCAAGCTGCTCCGTGCTGGGTCACACTCCCCAAAATGCCCGCTACCTCCACCTCCTACCCTAGTAGACACCAAGCCCACGTCCTTCCTGCTATTGTGGCCAGAGCCACAGCCCGCCTTCTCCACCCTACCTCTCACCTCACAGCAGCCGCCTCCACAGTCCCTCTTGCCACAGCTGTGGGTAAAGCCTGTCCTTCCCTTCCCCATATCAATCCATGTCCCCCAGCGGTTGAGTTTAGGTAGAAGACTTAGGAAAGCTTCTCCTTTATCCAGCAATGCCTCAAAAATAGGACCCTCACCTACCCCACCAGCAGGGCCTGGGAAACAAGGGGTGAACCAAAGGTGACACTCAAGGCAGGCCAGGCTCCTCCACCTTGGGCCACACCCGGAAGTGAGGGGGAGAGGCTGAGCAGGGGATGGCCCCAGCTAGGGGCAACCACAGGCAGGAAGCCCCAGGACTGAACGCTGGCCCACACCTCCTCCCAGCCACGCCCTTAAGTCAGCACCCAGGGAGCCAGGGCAGCCCCTGCCCCTCACCTGAAGCTGTGCTGCTGTACAGTTCATTCTCCTCCATGCAGGGCTGGCTGCTCTTCCCCTCGGGCCCTGGCAGCTCCTTCCTCTGCCCCTGGAGAAGAAGCCCCCACTCTCACCACGATCCCCAATCCTAAGAACTACCCCAGCCCCAGGCTTTTTCTCAGTGTCCCCCACCCCCCAACCTGCTGGCCCTATCTGTAAGGCTGGCTTGGAGTCTCCATATCAAGGAAGTACCCTGCATCCTGACCTTGACTCTCCTAACTCCTGCCCACAGGAAGCATCTAGTGCCCCACCCTGCATGCTCCCTTGCCCTTCTGCAGCCCTGGACAACTCACAGGGAAAGCTAGCAGACAGATGGCCTGCATCCAGTCACTGCGCTCTGCAGAGGGGGCTGCCAGGAGGTACAGGCGTTCCTTGGTCTCCAGGATGAAGGCACTGGTGTCCCTGGGGCTGCTGTCCTCCCCGCTGGCTTCAGCCACTCGCAGGCAGTCGCTGAGGCGAATAACCCTCCGGGCAGCCTCTCCCCGGCGTGGCTTCTCTGGGCTCTCCTGGAGCTCCAGCCGGGCCAAGGCACAGCCTGACTGTCCATACAGCACAGCTGCGAACCGGCGCCATTTCTGAGCCCCGATGTGTGGGTGGCCAGGGAGGGAGACCACAGGGAGGGAGAGAGTGAACAAAGGGGCCAGGGGAGAAGAACAGGGCAGCCACCCAGAGACAAGGAGAAAGGTAAAAATCAGAGGAGACACCAGGAGGAAGAGAGGATGATAGAGACTGTAGGAATTAGAAACTGGAGATCAGCTGCCAACAACTCAGAAGAGGCCTGCAAGCAAGAGCAGAGAGATTGCTAAAGGCACAAGGCAGCACAGTAATGAGCCCCACAGGTGCAGGCTGCAAGAAGGCCACACAGGCCCAACCCCAGCAGATCCAGTGTAGAGGAGAAAACCAGGTGAGTCACCAAAGCCCAAAGGAGGGTCCCGTAGGGCAGCATAGGGCCCAGACTAGAGACCTCACTCCTAGTCTGTGTGAAGTCCTGGAGGAGGACCTGCCTCCAGGAGCCTCTCTCCACCCTGCTGAACCTTTCTGCCTCACTGCTTGACAGGCTGGGCCATGGTGGGGATAGATAGGTGCCTCCCAGTGTGGGTCAGCTGAGGGTCATTCATGGAGGTCAGGGAAGGAGGAAGATGGACATGCTGGGGCCCCAGTTCCCAGAAGCCCCAGCCCACCTCCAAACCAGACATGCTCCGCAGGGGTGGGAAAGGGGAGAGGAACCTCCACTGTTATCCCAAATCGTGCCCCCAGCTTTTCCTTCCATTCCCTTCCAACTGTCCCCATGAGAGGTCAACACAGAACAAAAGAGAAAAGCAAGACAAGAGATTAAGTCAGTACCCTCCCCCAACCGCCAGGGCAAACAGTGAAGAACAGTTTGGAGCCTAGTTTGGGCCTGGTTTGGGAAGCAACAATTGGTAAGGAAAGACCTTTCCTGAGGTTGAACTCTAGGTCTAACTTTGTGGCCCCTACAAAGGTTTTGGAACACAGACCTCCCTCTCCACCTCCGGGGTTTCCAGCAGCCCCAGGCTTGCCCTGCTCCCACCTTTCCAAACGTCTGCTGCTGCTGGAGATATAGGCAGCCCTGCTTCACCGCCATGTCGCCCATCCTCTGACCATCTCGCTGCCCCTGGCTTCAGCTCTCTCCTTCCACTTCTGCCCTCTTTCTCTCCTTTCTCTTCTCGGCTGTGTGTTCCCCCTTCTCTCAAGTTCATTTCCTCTCTGCCTAGAGTTTCTGCAGTATTCTAGTCTGCTTGATGACGACAGGCCGATATAGGCCCTGTGGTTTCTTGTGTGTGCTTTTTTTTTTTTTTTTGCTGAGTGAGTTTCATGCTCAAGCTTCCTGCATTTCCAGTGAGTTAGAGACAATTTCCAGAAAGTCAAATGCTACCTCTTCAGTGAGCAACAACTGAGGGGCAGAAGCTGGCACAGACACCAGCAAAGAGTAGCTGCCCTGCAGAAGTAAAGAGACCCAGAAACCAAATTTGACAGTAAAACCACTAGCAGAAGTCTCCTCTCCACCCTCTAGGCTGCCTGCTGAGCAAGACAGTTGGAAGACAACCACCCCAAGGCACTGAAGTTCAAAATGAGGAAACAAAGGCTCAGAAAGGTCTGTCTGAGGGACCTGTTCAAGGCCACCAAATTAGAACCCAGGTTTCTCAGCTCTAATAGCTGAATTGCACACAGAACGCAGACACTTAAGACTGCCCACAAGGGCACACTACCCAATACCACTTGTGCTTTCTCTCTCTCTCTCACACACACACACACATACAGATACACAGATGCAACTGTTTCACTAGCTGAAACACTCCTTGCCTGCTAACAACATGCACTTATACCACCCCGTGAAGATTTTATTTATTTATTTTTTAAATCTTATTTGTGTACATTAATGCTATCATGGGGTACAGAGTGCTATTGCTATATACAATTTGAAATACTTACGTCCTTAAAGACCCTGTGAAGATTTTAGAAACATGAACATCCCTTCTGGAGAAGGAATTTACTTCCCCAAAACAGATAAACTGTTAGGTTTTGCCTTCTTTCCAGCCTTCCTGAGCATTAGAAAGCCGCTTGGGTTTCATCTGGAGATTACCTTAAGTGATTACAATAGCAATCACTTTAATATATTTTATATATTTTTATGTAATTTATATTTAAGATTCATTTGTATTTAATATATATTTTAAGTGCTTCCTGGTTACCTAAAGCTTCCAGGCACACACATCCACCAGCCATGCTATTCCTTGGCAAAGGCAAAGCAGGTACGAACACACCTGTCTACAACTTGCCTATGGGCGCAGAGATACTGGGGGGCAGAGAGGAAGAAAAGCCTGGGGCTCCTAATCTTTAATTAAACATTTTTCTGGGGCCGTTAGTGGAATCCAGACTCCCTGCAAGATAGATTGTTTGAGGGGAATCCAGGCTCCTTAGAGAAATTTAACTTAGAGCCGGATGGCTTAGGGAGGCCAACTAGATGGAGGCACAGTCTAGAAATATTGAGGGAAATGAGAATTAGACTAATACTCTTGGGGGTAATCCCATAATGAGTGCTTATATTAAAAGGCCCATTTCCTCTACCACAGGGGTTCAGTTGCCCTGGTGGTGAGAGCAGAGCTGTGCAGAGCTCAGGCCATCTGTGGTACATGCCAGTTGGACCAAAACAGCTTGAAAAAAAATTAATGTTAGGAGCCCTGGGAGGAGACAGCTGAGTCGCTACAACCTCACCACCCTCAGCCCTGCTGCCTGGGTTTGAACAGGTTGATCCAAAGCTCAAGGGAACACCAAGAATGTTGTTGTGGGAAAAGTACACCTTGCAAAGTGGCTTAGGGTACGGAAATGGGATGTGGCTCATGTTGTCTCTCTAGTCCCTAAGGAGAGCCGGCTGTGCCTGAAGCTGCATGGTCTTCAGGCTTGTAGAATGTGAAGGGCTGTTAGGATCATCTTGGGGGCTGCCAGAGCAGTGCCTTTCAAACTGTAATGTGCAGTTTAAAAGTAGATTCCAATAAAGTAGGTCTGGAGTGAGCCCTGAGATGCTGGCATGGCAGCTAGGTGGGCCGGACGGCACTTTGAGAATCAAGACCACAGAGGATGTTCCCGCCACAGCTTGATCGCCTTCCCTGAAGGCAAACTGAGCACATTCCACTACAAACCACAGGGGGGCACCCAAGCTTACTAGATTACATGAAAACTGCTTAAACCTGGAGGCTTGAACCCCAGGCAATGTAGACACCCCCATCTCATCCCTTGCCAGTGAAAGCTGAAGAAGTTCTCCTCCTGTAGCCATTGTCTACAGAAGATAGGATAGTAAGAGTCTAACAAGAGTAACACCCTTGAGTCTTTCAAGGCCCTTCAACGTGCTCTAGTAGGATTTGTGAGGACCCTGAGTGGGAAACACTATCCCCAGTACCAGCTGCCTAGCCACACAGGAGCCCTGTGAGGAGCCCATGGCATAGCAGAGGAGCAGAGAAGTTGAGGTCCTTAGGCTCCCCAAGCACCAAAGAAGGATGGAGAAAGAACTGAAAAGGAAAGGATCCTGGTGGTTTATACTGAGGCACAGGTGGGGTCTGAGAATGCCTCTTGGCTTCTCTGTGTTTTCATTGCAAAGAAAGAGGCACCCCCAAATCACACCTCTGCCTCAATATAAGGCACCAGGACCCTGTCCTTGACAACGGTTTCTCTCAGCAAGAGTCAGAGGAATCTCAGACCACAGCTCCAGGAACTTTGCAACGTTTTGTTACTATTCTTCTTGGCTGTTTAGCAACAAAATCCTAACACAAATGGGCTTGTGAGCTGTGTTTGTAAGCAACAAAGGAGAAGCGGGAGAGACTGCCTCTGACTCTTTGGGAATGCTTGCAAAGTAGGTAACCCCAAATGATGTGTAGGTGAGAACAGCTGCCCAAGAAGCAGCTCTGAACACACCTTAGAAAAAACACATACAAGATGGGCAGAGAGGTGATGTGGGCCTCAGAAGAAGGACTGAACAAAGAAATAAGTGAGTAGTTCCTGAAAGACCCCATCCTTGCCTCCCCAACCCTGAGTAGTTTCTGACTTAAGGGGAAGGAAAACAATACCAGTCTCTTGAGTTTCATTTGTATCACCATCATCACCACCACCACTCACCTCCACCTTCACCATTAAGTATATCACTTTTTTCAATACTAAGAAAGAACCCAGTTCTCGAAACCCTCTAAGAAGAGGAGCCTGTAACATAATATGGCACAATGTAATAATTATATTACTTAACACTGATATAACACTAAAATGTTTTGGGTTCTCATATGACCCCCCCCACACACACACACCCCCTAGTATGAGACTGAAATATGAAGTTAATTCATCCAAGTCAGGGGACAACTTTCCATGCCAACACACTGTGAACAAGAGGGGCAGGGTAGAGATAAAATCATCTCATGTGACCTCCTGGGACACTGCAAATATTTGGATTATCAGTGCAATGGGAGGCAACTTAAGAATTTTATGTAAGGATGTAAATCATCTGAACTACGATTTTTAAAGGAATGTCCTGAAGCTCTGTGGGAAATAGATTATCAAAAGGCAAGACAGGACTCAAGGAAACTAGTTCAGAATCCATTACCAGAGCACAGAAGAAATGTAACGGTGCCTTAAACCAGAGTGTTAGCATTACAGATAAACAGAGTGGCCATATTTGGGTCTATATAGATATAGACTGAACAGAACGTGCCGGTGAATTGGATACAGGGACTGTTAAGATGTGAGGATGAATGGTGGTACCATTTACTGAGAAGTGGGAGACAAAAGAAGAAACAAGTGGTTAGGTGGGGCAGCAGGAAAGACAGAGATTCAGACCTAGCCCACTAGGAAGCTGTTACCTCTACCCAGTGAAGGAGGGAATCCAAAGACTGCCACTGTAATTTTGATTTTAAGAATAAATACACCGCTGCACAATGCAAGCTCTGGAAGCCCTGGACTTCACGGCCCTGCCTCTTTAGGCTCTCAGAGCTATTGCCTGGACATTGTAAGCTTACTGCAAAAAAACAACAAAACAAAACCAATCTGATATGTCAAAGTCTAGCTAAGCTGCTCTGAAGGAAGAGTCAAAAGCTCTGTCTCATTTCTACCTCCTAAATCTCCTCTGAGTCAATCTAATTGGCACAGCCTTTGCACACAGAACCCTAGGTCCAAGGAAATCTGGGTAATGTAGTTTTTAGGTGTCCTACAGCTGCAAACCAGGAAGACACATTAGGAGTATGGAGGTTAGAATGAACAGAGTGCCAGTCCACTGTATTCACAAAAGAAAGGGTGTGTAATTCACTACCCTTTGCATCATACCTTGTAACACCATCCCCAATGAATGCAAACATCGATTAATGCTGTCAGAATCCAGCTAATACCTAGACTGGGGGCCTTGAATGGAAGCCAGAGGGGAGTCCAATGGAAAACAGGAATCAGCATTATCTAATAAAGATAATTCCTATCGGAAAGACTGGTAATAGTCTCAGCATGCAAGTACTGGCCTCATGTGACCTACAAGAACGGCTTTTCCACTCAGATTGCCCCCAGGGGCCCCAGCCACCAGCACCACCAACTCTCCCAGCATCTGACCCCTCTCAGGAGACAGCCTACAGTACTGGTTGAGATGCCAATCTCTTTGAAAAGATAAAACTGTGCCTTCCGTGCATTTTGATCATCACTACTATTTAGTGGCTGTTTCCAATGTTTATCCAGGAGAAAAGGACAGAAATAAAATCAAGGAGATAACTATTGGGATTGCTGGTGAAACTCTCTATCAGACGGCAACGGTCCGGGTCCAGAAGACACAGACACAGATTTTGCCCCCCCTGAGAACAGGACCTTGGAAAGTAAAGAATGCTGCAGGCATCCTAGGTGGGAGAGGGAGTCAACGGCGGCGGACGCCCCGAAGACCCCTCCTGGAACTGGTATCAACAGAGCTGCACGGCAGGGTGGGGGTCCAGGGGCTAGTCGAGGGGAAGACACTTGGGAAGAGAGGAAGCCACAGGATGCAGGGGTTTCGGGCGGGGACAAACCCCATCCAAAAGCCCACACCACGCAGACCAGATGAAGGCAGCACCAAATCCCACGCCAGCGCCCGTCCGCCGGAGCGAGTGCGGCCCCTTTAAAAACCATGTAAACAAAGCTTTGTTCCCCCAGCTGCCCCTCCTCCGCGTTCCCCCGGCCCGCTCCTTCCTCCCACCCGGCGTCCCCGGGCCGCTGACGTTGCCCGCGCCTCTACGCCGTCCCAGCGGTGCTGCGCATTCTCCAACCGCGGCCCCGGCCGCCGAGGCCTGCGCAGCCGAGCGGCGCTACGCCGTGAGCGTAGCGCGACGGGCCCCCAGCGCGCAGGCGCAGCGGCGACGGCGGCGGCGGCGGCAGCGGCCCGGGGGGAGGTGCGCGCTGGGGGGGAGGGGGGGCCGGAGAGGAGCATGAATGGAGCAAAATGGCGGATCATGTGCAGGTGAGAGGAGCCGCGGGGGGGAGGGGGCGGCCACAGAGAGTGGGGAGTGAGTGGGGGGCGCACGCGGCCCACAGGGCGCGGGCCGGCTCGGGGTTCGCCAGGCCCGCGCCGTCGCCAGCCGGGGCTCCGGAGCCGCCGCCCGTCCCGGAGCTCTGGGGCCTTTCCCGCCTCCCGGGCCGGGGGCCTCCTCCATCCCCTCCCACCCGGTCCCACGCCTCGCTCGCGGGGTTTGAGGGGCAGCAATCGGCGCCCCGGCGCGCTCAGCCCGTCTCGCCTCCCAGTCACCGCCTTCATGTTGGAGGGAGGCCTGTGCCAAGTCCTCAGTGACCCCCCCCCCAACCGACCGGGAAGGGAGCGCGACCCCCTTGCCGACTCTGTCCTGAGGGTGACTCCCCCATCGCACCCGCCATCCCTCAGCAAATAACAAAAAGAAAACCTCACGCTGATAAACCTCGTTCTCCGGAGTCTTTCCCGCCGCCTTCCTCTCACGCCCCCAAATACCACAGGACCCCCCCGCCCCGCACCCTCCCGCCTCCTTCCTTCCCCCACCCGCGGATGCATCCTTCACTCCCGCAATTCAAATTACACAGCCCCAAGGGCCCAGCTCCCAGTGCTCCAAAATGGGTGTCAGGCCTCGGCCCGCCTCCCCTCCGGTACCCCCTATCCACAGTGAAGGAGTTGAGCGCCCACACCTCCTGTGAAACACGGGGTGGAGGGGGGTGTGTCTGAAATGAAAGACGCAGGGTTGGGTGCACACGTTGCTCCGGAGGGTCTTGATCTGACTCAAAAGCCGCCTGGGGCTTGTTTTAGGGCCAGGCCACTTTTCTTCAAAGGCACACAGGCCTTGGCACATACCAAACCCCATAGTAAGCCAGAGGAGTGCAGGGTTATTCCTTGCAAACTATATAAAGTGTTTCCTCCCTGTGCCTTAGATCTGTTATTTTTATGGCAGTTATTGACGGAAATCTATTGTCAGGGACTTTCAGATTTTTTAGGTAACCAACTGCACAGGTTTTGTGTTGTGGGAAGTAAAGATTAGCGAGCAAGAAGTGTCGCCTTTATTTTGCATACTATGTAGCATCATTCTTCAAGTATAAAGAATGATCTCATTCTTAATATGTCTGCAAGAAACTGGAGTGGTGCATCTTCTGCCCCTTTCTTTGATTTGGACAAAAGGGGCTAAAAGACTCCATTTTCAGGCCAGGGGTCAGTAAAGTAGATTTTGGCACTGTGCGGGAAAAGTTATCAGGACAGAATTATAACAAACGTAACCACAGATGGAAAACCACAGATTTGTGTTTTTAAAGCCAGTATCAGCCGAATTCAGAAGTAGCTGTACTTGATACAGGATAATAGCATAGCACCTTGAGTTTTATAGCAGCCATTTCTAAGAAGTGTGAAAGATTTTATGTGGTTTTTAAAAATTCTTGGATCTTTAAAAGTAAGTAGGCAGGAATTAGCTTGTGTCACCTAAAAGAACAGAACCAAAGCACAGAGTCTGATAATGAGATCTGTGTAAGATAGAGCTAGGTGGACCAGTCTGTGGAGTTTAGGCCTACTGCTTTTATTTACTAGGGGGAAAAACAGTGTTCATGAGCATTCCAGAACATGCTTTGAACAGATAGCCTTTCTGAACCATGTTTTGGAATGCAGAGGAAATCAGTACTTTTATGAATATATGTTGTTCTACTTCCTATAAAGAAACATCTCTTAATGTGATATCATCCACATTTTTGAAGCAAAAAGATTGTCATTTCTAACTATTTGAAAGTCAAGATAGGTCCAAACAATCTTCATAGCATTTATTTTGCTCAAAGGAAGGTGTAATTTTTAGTAAGCAAATGTTCCTTCTCCTAACCTTCTGAAACATAAATCTGCCACCCATAAGAATTTATTAACTTTTCAAATAAAGGGAAGCATGTTGGGCAGTGTTTTTATTTTTATGTATTTGCTTTTAAGAACTATAATGTTACTCTAAATTAGTGCTTAGTGCTCTTTATACTAACAGAATAAGTGTGTCAGTTTTTTTCTCTTTAGAGAGAATGGAACATACTGTTTTTTCTTTTTTAGACCACTAAGTTTTAGTACTACTGGATTCTCACAGACTTCAAGGTGGTACTTTATTGTGACAGAAAATCTTCCTATGAAAAAGATACACCCTCCCCCAGGTAGAATGAGTAAGTGACTGGATTCCTTAAAGGCCAGTCTGCAGTGCATTGAAGAGAGAATGCTTTTCTCATTAAAGTCTTCAAACATGGGGTTTATAAAGGAGTATATTACAGATTGAAGACAGTGATTATTTGAAATTTATATGGAACTAAATAGTTGAGTCATTATATCTAGTGCTTTTCTGAACCACCAGGGTGAGCAGTTTTTCATAATTGAGGCTAAGCAAGTGTCATGATTCTCAGGTTCTCTCAGGCTGAAGTCTTGGGCATCTCTCTTCTAAAGATATGTGTTTTATGGAAGATCTTAAGTGCCATAAAACTTTAGTAATGGATAAATTATGATATTTGGTTTTTTAGTTCTGTTGATGACATAGTCAAGTATCTTTACAAGAGGGGCCTTAAGCGATT
Organism: Otolemur garnettii; assembly: GCF_000181295.1. NCBI lineage: Eukaryota > Metazoa > Chordata > Mammalia > Primates > Galagidae > Otolemur > Otolemur garnettii. The sequence goes on along the minus strand of NW_003852469.1, from coordinate 7,130,960 downwards.
CCTGACGTGATAGGTTTCTTACTCTTTGTCTTAAGTGACCTTTATCTGGTCTTATGTGACTTTATCCAATTCCAACCCTTAAGGTTACAAAGCATTGCCTGGGGGTGGGGGGGTTGGGATCAAACTTCATTGTATTTAATGATCTTCATTTGCCCTTGTCTATATTTTAAATATGTAAGGTTAAGTGAAAATGAGGAGTCATTCTCTTCCTTTACTGGCTAGTCATTGCAAAGAGATGAAGACAAACTCTGAGGTAAACAGGGGTAATAAAAAAGATTAAGAAGAATCTGTTATTAGTTGTTTTTTTGTTTTTTAGCATTTTTTTTTCTTTTTTGGCCAGGGCTGGGTTTGAACCTGCCCCTCCAGCATATGGAGCTGGTGCCCTACTCCTTTGAGCCACAGGCATTGCCCAAGAGTCTGTTATTATTTTTAATAGTGCTATCTGGTGTGCAGGAGCTTGAGAAGAAAGTATATAAAATAATTATATATTGATATGCTATTTAATATGTGAGCGTATTGAACATATAATGATAATATAAAGGAAGACTAATTGGGGTTTTGTTGGATTTGTTGTATTGTTATGCTCAGTCTTATCCCACATCTTAAAGTATTATTTACTGGGCTCTGCGTTATAAGTTTGTACTAACAGAGTACTATTTTCAAGGTAGTCGTAGTTTGTTTTAAATTGCAGGCACAGTAATTAAATATTGACTGCCAGTGTAACTCTAAGGATTTGTGAAGAATCATTACAACTGGCAGGTTGAAATTTAACAGGGTACAAAATTTAGCCTGATAATAGCAAAACTGATAGTCGTATTTTCAGCTTTTAAAAATACATAAGGAAATGATAAATGTTATGGGTAGTCCATTTTGAGAAGGGAGTTCTGTACAACTTTGAGAATTTCAGATGGAAAAAAAAGAGTAACTTCTGTAACTTTTTTCCAGTTAAACTAGTACCAGAATGCTTATTGTGTGCAAGGCCCTTTCTTACTGGGCACTGTAGAGGATTCAGAATGAGAAAGACACTGAAGCCAGACTGCTGAAGTGTCAAATTCTGATGGCGTCTTTGGACAGAGCTTCAGAAGCACAAACACAGATACAGGAGTGAATACATTGATTTCAGAACATCTGCGTTGGGTGATACTGAAATAGCTATATACTCTCACCTCCCCTACTGTTGTGAATTTGTACAAATAGTATGTCCATATTTTAAAAGAATACACTTACTTGTTAACTCAGACTTAGTATATTTCATCTTGTGAGAGAAGACTTGATGTGTATATGTGGTATCATTCAAACACCCAATAAAATACAAAATATAGTACTGTGATAGAATAATCTCTAAATTAGGTGGCGGTAATAGAAGCACCAAAAAGATCCCTATTCTGTAAAATTATAGAGATACTAGCTTTTATTTGACCCAGAAATTGATGTTCATAATCATCAGCTATATTTTCTTTTTTTCTTAGGTAGATTTTGAAAGCAATATTGTACCGTAGCCTTTGGAGGGGTGAAGAGTTGCCACTTTAAACTAGTATCTCTTTGTAGGTACAACTGTTGAGGCTACTTTGCCCATTTCAATGTGTGTAAGAGAGATAGTGTTTTGAAATTGTATCTTTTTTTTTTTTTTTAAACACCCAACATTTTTTATCTCACAGATTTTCTAGGGTCAGAAATCTGGGAGTGGCTGACCTAGATGGTTCTGGTTCAGAGTCTTTTCTCCCATGTCAAACTATCACCTGGGGGGGATGACTGAGGATGGAAAATCTTCTTTTCAAGTTCTTTAGTATAATTCTTGACAGACCCTCAGTTGCTTGCAGGCTGGAGGACTAAGGGCCTTAGTTCCTTACTGGGTTTTGTCTAACGGCTTCAGTTCTCTACCACATGGACCTTAGTGCATCGTTTGTGAGTACTTCTTTAAATTCTGTTATTATGTCTGCTATGTATAAATGTCTTACCTTTTTTTATTTTCCAAAAACTTACAATTGGCATGGTGACTCACTAATCCCAGTGCTTTGGGAGGCCAAGGCAGGAAGATCACTTGAGGCCACGAGTTTGACACCAGCCTGAGCAATATAATGGACCCCATCTCTACCCAAAATTTAAAAATTAGCCAGGCATGGTGGTGCACACCTGTAGTCTTAGCTACTCTGGAGGCAGAGATGGGAGGATTGATTGAGACCAGGAGTTCAAGGTTGCTGTGAGCTATAATCAAACCACTGCACTTCAACCTGGGTGAAAGAGGAAGACCCTGTCTTTCCTTTTTTTTTTTTTTTTTTTTGAGATAGAGTCTCATTTTGTCACCCTTGGTAGAGTGCTGTGATATCACAGCTCACAGCAACCTCAAACTCTTGGGCTTAAGCGATTCTCTTGCCTCAGCCTCCTGAGTAGCTGGGACTACAGGTGCCCACCACAATACCTGGCTAGTTTTTAGAGACAGGGGCCTCACTCTGGCTCAGGCTGATCTCAAACTCATGAGCTCAGACAATCTACGCCTCAGCCTCCCAAGTGCTGGGATTATAGGTATGAGCCACTGCACCCAGCCAAAACCCTATCTCTTAAAAACAAAACAAACCCTTCTTATTGAAACATTATATCCTTATAGACAGGTGCAAAAATCCTAAGTGTTTAGCTTGCTGAATTTTCACAAAGTGAGCACTCCTATATAGCTAGCACCCAGATCAAATCAATATTATCAGTACCCTAAAAGCCCCCCAATGCCCTCTCGACAGCTACCCATGCTGTCCCACCCTCCCTGACTTCTGTCCTATCATTTGGTTTTTAATTATACTTTTAGAGCTCAAGATGAGTAACTTGAGAGTTTCAACTTTAAAATCGGGGGGAAGCAGCGTAGAGCAGTGATTATACAGCTGGGAGGTGTTTTTAGAATGTAAGGGAAGTTGTTACTGCCCTCCAGTAGGGGTAGGAGGAGTGTACCTACACAAAAGTTTGCCTGTAATTTCAAGCCATTCCTGAGCCTTAAAAGTAGAGTTTAGCAAGGGTACAAGTGAATCTTTCTATGAGTAGAATATGAATGTTTTGACATAATAACTAAGAAAGTTACATGAAGGCTGTGTTAACCAGTTTGATGGAAATGTTTCAAATTGTATTGAAAACACCACACTGTACCCCCAAAGTGCATCAATGTACACAGTTACCATTCAATAAAAAAAAAGGGGGGGGGAAATAAATAAAAAAAAAAAAGTAGAGTTTAAAGACAATGTTCAGTGGTTAGGGCGCCAGCCACATGCTCCAAGGCTAGTGGGTTCGAACCTTGTGATGGGCACCTGTAGTCCCAGCTACTAGGGAGGCTGAGGCAAGAGAATCACTTGAGCCCAAGAGTTTGAGGTTGCTGTGAGCTATGAAACCACAGTACTCTACCAAGGGTGACAAAGTGAGACTCTGTCTCAAAAAAAAAGATAATATTCCTTTTTTAGATGAAAATGCTCGCATTTTACTGAGAAACCAGTTAACAGGTATTTCCCTATTATATCCTTATAGACAGGTGCAAAAATCCTAAGTGTTTAGCTTGATGAATTTTCACAAAGTGAGCACTCCTGTATAGCTAGCACCCAGATCAAATCAATATTATCAGTACCCTAAAAGCCCCCCTAATGCCCTCTCAACAGCTACCCATGCTGTCCCACCCTCCCTATTTCCCTATTTGACCTATTTGAAAAGCTAGTTCAGGGCCACAGTATGTGTTCCTGGAATGTTACGTGCAAACTGAATTTTTAAATATTGAGTTAAATTCTTGAGGATGATTAATAGCCATCATTAAACAGCTGCTAAGGTCCTGTTTATTGTCATGCAGATACAAAAGGAAGTACAAAAATGTGATGTCCTATTCTCAAGGGCCTTACATTGAATTGGGGAGATACTATAAGCCTGGGTTACTGCATTGTGAACTTGTAATGAGACTGGTTTTGTCAACATGTTCCTGAATAAGGGGTGCAGTTACTATCCCATTACCTTTTTCCCCAACTCTAGTACATCTGAGGAATATATTCACTCCTCACATTTATAGTGACTCAGGAACAGAGAATTAATTCTCAGTGGAATGAGGTTAGTACCAAGGAGTATGTAAAAATCTTGGGGGAGGTAGAGGAATTGTAAAAAACTAGGTCTTAAGTATTCCTGATGATTTGCATGTGTGACTCTTCACCTCTTTAGACACATACGCACGCACACATACACAAGAGCATGCACATACACCCCTACCATAAAATGGAAAGGATGTGTTTTGAGAGAAGACAGAATTGGAAACTTGATGCTAGTATTGAGTGGACTTTTAGCTGCTTTCCACTCCACATTAATCTTATTTAATGCTCAAGCAACTTTATAAAATAAGTACTGTAGAGATAATAGTGATGAAATTTTTCTTAAAATAAGCTGATTAAAAGACCTGGTAACCCTCAAAGACTCGAAAACTGACTATTGGAAGATTCAAATGATGTTTGTGGTGATGGTTATTGTAAAAATTACTAGAGTGAAACCTTGATTGGGCATGAGGAAAAGGAGATACCAACATTTATGGAGCATTTGCCCGGCACCGTGCTAAGCCTTTTATGTATTATGCTATTTAACTGGGAAACTTACTTGGTCTCTTTGAGCCTGGATTAGATGATCTGTGAAGTCTTTTTTATTTTCAGCATTCTGGATGGGATTTCCAATTGTCATCCTTACCATTCTCTCCTTAATATAATACCATGTTCTCAATTCATTCATGTGTAGATACTTACAAAATGTCTAAATATATTCATATTTAAACGAATATTTCTGTTCTACCTATCTTAGATATGTATTCCTGTACTCCACCCCTCCAATTTCTAGAAGCTTCTAGAGTTTGTTTTTTCTTTAGGATCTAGTAATCTGTAGTATGTCTCACAAATTGGGCTCTGTTATGCTCCAAATAATAAGAGCGGTAGGACAATGGTTTATGGCTATACTCCTAGCTCTTTAGGAAGCCTAGGCAGAAGGATTGCATGGGGCCAGGAGTTTGAGACCAGCCTCACAACATAGCAGACCCCATCTCTACAAAAAAACAAACAGCTAAGAGTTCTCATAGTTAGACAATAAGCAGTGAAATACTTCTTAGGAGGCAGTTGGCATTTTTAGTCAGATGTTGCTGCTGGAAGACTGAGAAATGATTCTCACTTCAAAGCCCTTGGTTTAAACCTCTTAGAAAAACATTAGATGAAAATCAATCACAGTGTTTACCTATGAAAAGTTTTCCTCTGAAAAACACATTTCTCTTGAAAACAGACAATAAAAATATTTATACTATTTCAGGAAGCTGTAATCTTATAGCTGTGCTGGCCTTTTAGCTTATAAGTATATAAACGTGTTTGATACAAATGCTAATCTCATTTGTACGTTGTATAATTAAAAATAACGAACTGTGCAGTCTGAGAAAGAATTGAGAGTTACACTCGGCATTTGCCCTAAGGTTTGGGTCAATTTTATGGTTAAAGGAGTGTATTTAAGGCCAGAAAGAGGAAAAAATGAGTTTTCTTCGGATTTTTTCCAGTTCTATTTAGAATTGTTTGCAGGGTTTTAAAAGCATGTGTCATGAATTTGGCAAAAATAATTTCAAAGCTTGGTTTTTTAACCTCATTCACCTCCACTGACTCCTGAATTGTGGTGCTTTCTTCCTCTCTTCCAAAAAGACATCATCTAAAATCAGTCATGAAATTCAATTTCGCTATAGGAAGCTGTGAGATATAGTTTGCTCTCTAAACAATCTGAGAACCAGATGGGCATTTCACATATCTTACACTCAGTTAAAAAAACTTCATCCTTAATGTATAATATATATTAAATATATAGATTGCCTAATATATAACCACAGCATATTTCAAATGTAATATTTTGTGGTAGTAAGGGGTATTTTTATCTTCAGCTTGCCATCATCCTATCAAAAGAATCCCTATAAAGTCTTGTCAAAAACTACCTTAGAATTTCATAAGGTCAGACATACCTTAGAATTTCAAAGATTAAATAAAACTTACTGGAAAATGGGACTTTGTTTTCCTTACACTTAGAACAGATAATGTTCCAGAAGTGATCAACTTTCTTTAAGCCTTCATAAAGCCAATATTAAATGACTTTTTTTTTTGAGACAGAGTCTCACTATGTTGCCCTTGATAGAGTGCTATGGTGCCACAGCTCACAGCAACCTAAAATCCTTGGGCTTAAGCAATTCTCTTGTCTCAGCCTCCTAAGTAGCTGGGACTATAGGCGCCCACTACAGCGCCCAGCTATTTTTTGTTATCGTTGGCATTATTGTTTAGCTGGCCTAGGCCGGGTTTAAACCTGCCAGCCTTGGTGTATGTAGCTGGCACTGTAACCACTGTGCTATGAGCGCCGAGCCTATTAAATGGCTTTTAAACAAATTAAACCCAAGCAACAGTGCATGTTTAAAATAAAACAAGCAGGGACAGTGACACACGCCTATAGTCCCAGCTCCTTGGGAGGCTGAGATGGGAGGATTGCTTGAGCCCAGTTTGAGTTCAGCTTGGGCAACACAGTAAGACCCCAATTCTAAAAAAATTAAAATAAGGACATTATTCCAAGGATGTTACAAAATGAAAATTTGTTCTCATGTAAAGGATAATTTACTCATTCTTAGGATGCTTCATATGGTAATTTAAAAGCCAGATTACAAACAAGAAGGAGTTCAGAATGTTGTACAGGGGAAAGTTTTCAGTTCATCCAATTCCTAGAACTTGTTCATCCAAAGCTCTTTCATTTGGGTTGCTATTAATGTTCTTTGGAGGTTCCCAGATGAACATTTCTCATCCACAGTAGTAGTGTGAGACTTTAAAACTAATTTGTTTATCTTTCCCTCCATCACCTCAAATGTCAACAGCACTCAGAAAAGTGGATATTTGGATTCATAAAGATTACTACTGGGTAAAGCTGATGCCAGAGGAATCAAATTTTTTATTTAATCAATTTTATATGTACAATAACTACATCCATTTAAAGTGTACAAACTCACAAATACATATATATAACTCTTTCACCAGGATTGAAATATAGAACATTTCCTCTTTGCATTCTCTCTCTCCCTTAGCCCTCAGCCCAGGCAACTAATCTGTTTTCTGTCACAGTAAATTAGTTTGCATTCTCTGGGATTTTATATGTTGGATTTACTGTGTACTCTTGTTTTCTGACTTCTTCCACTCAGCCCAGTGATTTAGAGATTCATTCAAATTGTTGCATAGTATCAGTAGCTGGTTACTTATTGCTGAGAAGTATTCCATTATATGATTATATCACTTTTGATGTATCCGTTCACTCCTTGGGTGGTATTTGGGTTGTTCCCTGTTTTCAGTCATTGTGAATAAAAGCTATGAATATTCATTTACAACTCTTTTTATAGATTTATGTTTTTATTTTTTTAGGAGAATGGCTGGGTCCCATGATGTATTTTTAACTTTTTAAAGAAACTGTCAGTCTTCCAAAATCATTGGACCATTTTATTGTCCCACCAGCAGAGTTTCATTTGCTCCACATCTTCACCAACATTTTGTATTGTCATTCTTTTGCCATTCTAGTGGAATCTTATTATGGTTTTAGTTTGCATTTCCTTCACGATTAATGATGGTTACCATCTCTTCATGTGCTTACTGTTCTTTCCTCTCTCTCTTTTTTTTTAGAGACCGGGTCTCACTTTTTGCCCTCAGTAGAGTGACGTGCCATCATAGCTCATAGCAACCTCCAGCTCTTGGGCTTAGGTGATTCTCTTGCCTCAGCCTCCCAAGTAGCTGGGACTATAGGCACCTGCCACAACGCCTGGTTATTTTTTTGTTGCAGTTTAGCCAGGGCTGGGTTCGAACCCACCACCCTCGGTATATGGGTGCCTTACTCACTGAGCCACAGGCGCCACCCTCTTTCCTCTATCTCACGTTTACAAAGCAGGCCAGTGGTTTGGGTGGCCTCATAGTCTCTTTTTGTATGAGCTGCAAACTGAGAATAGTTACTATATTTTAAATGGCTGGAAAAAATCTAAAGAAGTAATATTCCGTGACACATGATAGTTATGTGAAATTCCAATTTCGTGGCTTCTAGATATTTATTGTACGGCCACATACATTCATTTATATATCCTCTACGGCTGTTTTTGTACTGGAGGGGCAGAGTTGTGTAGTTTTGACAGACTTTTTGGCCTAATGACCCTAAAATATTTTCTGACCCTTTACAGAAAAAGTTTGCAGGCTCAGCACCTGTGGCTCAAGCTGCTAAGGCGCCAACCACATACACCTAAGGTGGTAGGTTCAAATCCAGCCCGGACCCACCAAACAACAATAATGGCTGCAACCAAAAAATAGCCGGGCGTTGTGGCCGGCGCCTGTGGTCCCAGCTACTTGGGAGGCGGAGGCAGGAGACTCGCTTGAGCCCAGGAGTTGGAGGTTGCTGTGAGCAGTGAAGCCATAGCACTCTACCCAGGGGGACAGCTTGAGGCGCTGTTTCAAAAAAAAAAAAGAAAAAGTTTGCAGACTCCTAGTGTATCTTTGTTGTTGATCTGTTCCTTTACATCTATTGCCTGACTTTGGGATGGGGAGGTGCTAACCCAGGGTGCTTCTAACCCAAGGCCAGTTAGACAGGAGCCACATCAGACTGCAAAATTGCTTGATACTTTTTGTTGCTTGTCGCATTCTAGGATCTCTGCTGCACTGTCCAAAGTGGTAACTAGTAGCCACATGTTGCTCTTTAATTTAAATTAAATTTAATATAATTGAAAAATAAATTTTTCATTTCTTCAAGTGAAGATGTCTTGAGAAAAAATAAGTTCTTCAGTCACACTAACCACATTAAAAGTGCTCAGTAGCTACATGTGGGTAGTGGCTACAATATTTATTGCACAATGCAAATATAAAATATTTCTATTATCATGGAAGTTTCTATTGGACAATGCTGCTCAAGGATAAGAACTTTTCACTAAACCAAAGGGATTAGAAATAAAAGTGGAGAGTAGTTACAGAATTGTTTTCCTTGATACCAGTAAAAATAAGCTAGAGCCTTGTCCTCCCAGGTGGGTGTGAATGCAAATGGATATATTAAATAATTTATTTAAGATTACCTCTATGCGCAAACCTATGATATGTTCTTTTCTCTTGACCAACTGATGACAGGAAGCAGTTAGCTTATAAAAGAAATTTAGAATTTTATTGATAGGAAGTAGTGTCTTAAGGGGGAAAAACAGCTTTAATGTGTTCTTTCCCAAAGCACTTTGCAAAAATAAACCTTCTAAAATTCCTTTGTATTTGTAACCATTTTGCAGATAAGATGGAGAAAACTTAGGAAGATAGTAAGCTGTGAAGTAAATCACTTATTTGCTTGGCTAGGTATTGATACACTATCAATCCTTGTTCCCCTCAGCCTCTATTTTAAAATATTATTGACCCTAAGGTTTTTCATAATGGTAGCATTGCCTTTGAAAATAATCCATCCCAGCTACCCAGGAGTCTGAGGTGGCTGTGAGCTGTGTGCCATGGCACTCTATCAGGGGCAACAGAGTGAGGCTCTGTCTCAAAAAAAAGAAAGAAAGAAATGATGAAAATCCAGATAGCATATTTTACAATTGAATTTAAGGGATTTCCTCCACTGAAAACTGCTTTGTCTGATTTGACTCTGAGGGACAGGCAGAACTGATTTTGAACAATGAAGTGGAGGTCAATAAATAGATTATTACATAGGCATTAGCTTCTTTGGCAAAAATGGTAATTACTGTGAATTGTTTATTCTTAACATAAATAGAGGTATTTATAAGTTTTTGGTGATTCATTACTCATGTCAGTATCTTCCTAATTCATTCTAGAAATAAATGTTTTACTGAGGCAGGAATCTAAATTCACCAACTAACACTGAGAAAGTGGAGGAAATGTATAATGAATGGGTTATTTTAGAGGCTTCCAAAAAGGTATGTCTTAAAACAACATGTACCATTTCTGATTTCAAGCATAGTTCTTGTCACATTCTCTAATTGACCTGCTGTCTTTCATAGGCACACTATGTGTATTGCCTATTTGCTATTTAACACAATAGTATTGTTTAGAATAGTAGTATCCTCTTAGTCATGTGATAAGATAGGAGAAATAACTAAATACATATATCAGTAAATATTCCTTCATTTGACTGGTGTTAATTGATCACATACCATGTACCAGATTGTTAGCTGGTGGAAATGTAAATGTGAATAAAGCATAACATCTATGCTCAGGACCTTAGTAGCTGGAAATGTGCCAATGAGGGTTATAGGGTGATACCCAGCAATATGAAATGTGTGTGCATAGAAGGTTATGAGTCACAGGTGTCAGTCCTCCCTTGGAAAACCAAGAAAGGTTTCTAAAGAGGTGGATAATTAAACCAGATCTAAAAAGACCTGATGTTGTCCGGGTTGATAAAAGAGTACCCTAGACAGGCTGGGTGTAGTGACTCACATCGGTAATCCTAGCATTCTGGGAGGCCTAGGTTGGGAGAATCCCTTGAGCTTAGGAGTTTGAGATCAACCTGAGCAAGAACAAGACCCTGTCTCTACTTTAAAAAGAAAATAATAGAACAATTTCTCTGGGCATGGTGGCACGTACATGTAGACCTAGCTACTCAGGAGGCTAAAGCGGGGGGTCACTTAAGCCCAGAAGCTTGAGGTTGCTTTGAACTGAGCCAAGGCCACGGTACACTAGCCTGGGCAACAGTAAGATTATGTCTAAAAAAAAAAAAGAAGAAGAAAGAAAAAAGTGTACCCTAGGCAGAAAGAGCACCATAAGCAAAGCTACATCTGTTCACACAACATTCGAGGAAAATGAAAGCAAACACAGCTTCTGTATAGGAAATAGGAGCAAGGAGAAATGAGATTGTAATGGTAAAAAGGGACCAGAACACGAAGAGCCTATTATAGTATATCATAATAAGGAATTTGTACTGTAGGTGTGTGGTTTTTAAGTAGAAGTGACAGGATAATTACTGTGACAGTGGCAGAGAAATTGATGGGATACAGGCAAAGTAGAAGATGAAGTATTAGTCCGCATTTGAAATAATTTGGGCTTGAACTAAAGTAATAGCCACAGGGATGGAGAATGGGAAATTGACATTAAGGAGGTTACACTGGGTTAGGACTTGGTTGACAGTTGACTTTGTAAAGTAAGAGGGCAGGCTCCCACACTTCTAGACAGCTAAGTGGAGGGTGTACAGGATATTGAAAAAGATAGTAAGGTCAGTCTTGTATATATAGAGTTTAAGGTATACATTTGAGTGGAGAAGTCCAGTAGGAATTGTTTATGTTATCAAGTTGAATTAGAACTCACATTTTATTTTCATAGCGAAACCCCATTTCAGTAGCCTTCAGATGTTATAATTATGTAAAATGTTAGCTGCTCATAGCATGTACCTATCTTATTTCTTAATAACTCATAGCAACTGCAAGATGTAGATGAAATCCTGATATTCTGTGTTTACTGGAATAGCCTCAGATTCTATTACCATTGGTGAGAATAAAATCCTTTTGACAGTCAGCAATGCAAAAAACAAAAATTCGTATTCTCAGGAGTTTGAATATGACTACTTAGGCCACCAATACCTCATAAAAGTTTCTACTAATTCTACTTCATCTGTCCTTGGTCTGTTTTATCTCTCCATCCCATTTAACTTTTAGAAAACCAGATTTGTTTATCTTCCATCAACTATTGCTTGGGGATATCCAGAAAAGACTTCTTTTTAAAAATCTTCTGTTAGAAGATTCTTCTGAATCTTCTGTTTTGCAGCTTGTCTAGTCTTCCTTAATTGCTGACTTGAATTCCTGGACAGCACTTTCCAAAGATCATACAGTAGTGTAAACTTGAAAAGCAAATTGATATTTTAAAAACAGTTAAGGGGAAATGATTTAGCATTCCAGAGAATGAGAAAACCAGCAACATGTGGAGCATGTATGTCAAAACTTCTTAAGAAACATTTACTTAATACTCTTCTTTTACATTTTTTTGTCAGAGGGTAAATATGGAACTCTGAATTCTTTTCTTCTCTGAATCAAAGTTCAGGGTTCCAAGATTAAGTATCGTGATTGCTTTTATCTATTTTCTCTTTAATGTTCTGTTTTGAATTTCTTATGCTTCTTTCTTGTTGAGTCTTCTAAAGGACTGCATATAGTGTGTTTGGGGTTTTCTCATGGGAAAAAAGATAAGGCAAGCAGAGAAGCTTTCTTCTGAATTTTTATGCCAACAAAAACTGTCTTTTTCCTTTATGCCTGTATTTCTTATCTCCGCTTTCATTCTTCCTAAGTTTTAAATGTTTGTATCAATAGACTGTAAGTCAATAGGCCAGAGGAGATGCTAAATCTTAATACACTAGCAGCCAAATGTTAGGCTATTCATAGTCTATACCTGTGATATACAGCTATAAAAAATACACAAAATTGAGACATTCAAGGAAAATTAACGTTGACCTAATAGAGAATTAAAGGTGTGTTTCTATAGGGCAAGAAAGTATTTATTGGCATGTGGTATACTGTAGTACTTTGCCAGAATTATAGACATCTATCACATTCTAAGGTTTTAGAAAACAATTAAAATTTTCTTCTCCTTTTGCTGAATCTTTCAGTTATTGTTCTTGCTGTTATTTAATATTTCATGTGCTACAGTTTTAATAGTCCTCTAATTTTAGGTTCCAGGGCTATACATACCATTAGTTGTCCAATTATAAGTTTGATTAGTATTGGAATATTACCCTGCTTCTTGTTTCATATATAGTATTATATTTTATTTATGTGAGTGTTTTAAGAAAGCATTTTTAAGCCAGTTAACATTTCTGTACTAAATCTGGTGTTTTTGTTTACCCATATCTGATTATTTGGAATTTTTTTGTGTGTGAATGCTTAATTTTACTGTATGTCCATGGTATTCAGAATAATACTGATATCAGGTAAATTAAATGGCATTAGAATCACAGATTTTTTTTTTTCTTCAGTTTTTGGCCGAGGCTGGGTTTGAACCCGCCACCTACGGCATATGGGACCGGCGCCTTACTCCTTTGAGCCACAGGCACCACCCAGAACTTTTCTAGTTTCTTTTAAACTAGAAAAAGTCTCAGTGTGATTATGCAATGAAAAGAATCATATGCCCCTTTTTGGAGGAAAGCTAACAGTATGCTTTTCGTTCTTAGAAATAATGTATGAATTTTAACTTTTGCAACCATCAAAATCTTAACTTTTTATGTAATTAGCATAAGGAAACAAAAAGTACAATTAAACATGCTTAAGGAAGTTTTGGGTAAGAAAATAGTTTTTTTTTGCTAGTATAATTCAACTTTTGTGAGGCAAATACTATGCTACATGCCAGAGATAAAGCGGAGAACAGAATAGGCATGGTCCTTGCTTCATTAAGTACATATTTACAAAATGTAATGAGTGCTCTAAAGGAAGATTGTCATGAAATATTTGAAGAGAAAGAACTGATTTCTTATTTTTATTTTCGGATAGGAATATTAAGGGAAGGAAGGGGGCAGTGTACCGTACAAAAAGAGAAATGACATGTGTAAAGGCCCTGTGGTTAGAAAGACCTCCCTTTGCAGGAACTGGATGAGGACCATTCTGGCTGAAGCTGAGTGAGTCAAGGAGGAGGTTAGCAAGAACTGGAATATGGTTGATTGTTATGCAGGCATTCAAACCGTGTTTTCACAGATCGCTAAAATAAGGACATTTGCATTAATTAATAAATGAAGACTGTTTTGAATAAAGTACCCCTTTTTTCAGATAATTTATCTTCAAGGATATACATTTTATACCTTGTTATGTTACACATACATAACCTGGTAATTTTAACTCCAGCTAGCTGGAGCATTTATTCTAGTATTCAAAATAAATAAAACTGTTTCATTATATTCTCAACTTCACTGAAATCCATTTTTGATTAGAGAATCGAATTTTACTTTTTCCCATGTGAATTTTCTCAACCGTTTATAGTATATAGTTCATCTGCCTTTCTCAGCTGATCTGTATCACCATATCTGTGACGTAACAAGTCTATGTGTGTGAGTCAGTTTGTCAGTACTCTATTCTGTTGGTCTCTTTTCTTTTTGCCCATGCTTGTTTCAAATGGCCTTGATTGCTATAACTTTCTAAGTTTTGATATCTGCTAAAGTAAGTGCTCCCAACCTTGCTATTCAAAATGTTCTCCATTATTCCTGGCCCTATTCATTTCCATATGAATTTTATTATCAGCTTGTCCAGTTTATTACATTAGATTTGAATTGCTAAGATTTATTTAGAATTTTTGTTAACAAGTGAAAATTGGCCTATAATCTAGCCTCAGATTCAAGTGATGACCTTTCCTTTTTTTCTTTTATTCCTTCTGGAACAGTTTTAGTAAGATTGATATTATAACTTAAGTGTATGGTAGCATTTATCATAAAACCATCTAGCCCAATATTTTTAGAGTTAAGGCAGTAGATCTGTTTGCGTTTTCTTTTCTCTCTTGAGCCATTTGTGATAGGTTGTAATATCAAAGTTTTCTAATTAATTGGTAACACTATTCATATGATTGTTACTTTTTTAGTCTCTGTACTGTCCTTCTGGAATGAATTTCCTTTTTTCTGATATGTCTCAGCAAGGGTCTTAGAATGAGAAACTCAGTCTGCTTTTATATAAAAATGTTTTTACTTAGCTCTTTTGGAAGATAGTGTAGCTGGATATAGAAATACAGAAAGTACTGTCATGTTCTGCTGCCATTGAGGAGTTTCTTCTTTTGTCTTTTGTTGTCAGCAAGTCTGCTGTCACTGGTTTGTTGTTTTGTTTTTTTCTGTAGTGGAATGACTACATGTCTTGACTGCGATGTGCAACCTAAACAGTCCCAATTCACTCCTCTTGCATTGGAGTTCCATCTAGTTTAGTGTTTGTCTCATACAAAAGTGTCCCACTTTGGAAAATAAATTACATGGTTACCCTATGTAAGGTCTGTATTTTACATAATACTACAAAGTATCTGGAGTAGGTTTTTTTTTTTTTAATAAATTCTGTTTGATGTATGCTACATTTGTTAAAATTGAGAACTCATGGTTTTCATCAGTTCTGGAGAATTCTCTGAATATAGCCTTTTCTCTCTCCTCCCCTCTAGAAGCCTTTTTAGACATTTGTTGAATCTTCTTGATGTCTCATGTATGTCTTAACCTTTCTCTCATATTTCATATCTTTATTTCTCTTTTCTGGATAAGTTCTACAGTTTTCTTTTTTTCATTCACTAACTCATTCTTCGGCTATGATTATTCTGCTGTTTAACCTGTTGGAGCTTTTCATTTTATTGGCTTATATTTTGCATTTTATTCTTTTATCTTACTCAGATCTCCCTTTTCTCTTTTCATAGTACCTTGTTCTCTTAGGACTTTAATTACTTCTATATTTATCCTCATCCCGGTCATATTATCTAGTTTCTTGAAGTCTTAGATTATGAGCTAAACTGGAATAGAGATTTACCCATGGGAACCTTGTGTGGTCTGGACTGAAGGTACCTTCATCCAGAGAAGTTTTGCATTTAATTTGCCCTGGCACAAAAGTGTTGTTGGCCCAGTGGCAGTTTATGTGTTAGTTTCTTGACCTGCGATACTAGTCCTTACTTACAGAACCTTAGGAAATTTTTATTTTTCCTTTACCCAGAATTCAGATCAAGGCAGGTAAGCTTTCTTTTCTCCCTGTACTAGTGGGAAGATTTTAAAACTTTTAATATCCTTAATTACATTTTTAGTCGTCCTTTTATTTAGATACTTTCTTTTCGTGTATAAATCAAGAATCCCTAGGATCTTGGCTCCAGCTCCCTACTTTATTCAGGCCCAAAGCATCTTGTCCTTGCAAAGATGTCAGACACAAGGTCTGGATTACCAAGACCAAAAAGCAACATTCCCCATCAGCATCAGGACAATTACAGGTTAGCTTTCATGCCCCTAGTTTTTAGTTCCCTTTTGTTTTTTTACTCTAGTTGATTTCCCCTACTTGTTAGTTCATGCAACCATGCATCTAAAAGGATTTTTGTATTATTTAAATAGCAGCTCTGTATGTTTGTGGCAGGAATGTTTGAAGCTAACTAACTAGTTTGTCATATTTCTGGAACCAAAGCTTCTACCTCCTTTACACGGTATTTTCAAATGCATTATTTCTTTTGATTCTTATATCAAGGTACAAGCTTCCTCCAGATGAATAAACTAATTGGAAATTAAACTAATTTGGACTTTTCCCCTAGTGTCACACAACTGAGAATCAGGCTTAAAACTCTAGTTTTAAGCTTCAAATTCAGGTATCTTTCCAGTGCTCCCTTCTTTCCATTAAATACAGATAGTCCTAGGTTGTGTATCTGGCTACCTTTGTGTCTAGAAGATACAGTCAATAGAAAGAGTTTTGCCCTTTTGTTTCACAGAAGCAATTTGAATCTCAGAGTCTGCAATCCTGTAAAACACCCAGGTCACAACATTCTGTAAGGAATATGTGATCCTTCTTTCATCTAACATTACTATAAGGATTAGGTAATACGTATTTTAAAAGTAGCCTCAAAAGATTAATCTTCAAACTTATATGAATCTTCAAGTGTTTGTGAGACCACAGAAGCTGCATTTCCTAATTATTTCATGGTTCCTTGGTCCATCATCTGTTCTACACAAAGGATTATTTGGTCTTAAAAACTAGAAACTTATATGTTGCATCTTTCTGTTAGAAATTCATGATGTGCGTTAACATACTGAAGACTCTTAGAAGTTCTTCTGTTTAAAAATGCTTTTACTTTGTTTAATTTGAAGTTCCCAAACTGGAATTTCTTTATGATCCTATTAATGGCCGATGTAAAATGTTCACTGCTCTGTAGATAGGATTTTTCTGGGTTTGTTTTGTTGTTGTTGTTGTTTTCCCTTTTTCCATTTGAAAAAGAGAAATAGTATCTATTTCCTATAGGGTGGTTTTGAGGGTGAAATGAGAGTTGAGAGGTGAACACTGTTGAATGGTCAGTTAGGCTACTTAATACCTGCATAAATTCCTTGCTGTTCCGTACTAGCCTCAGCAAAATAGAAATATACTCTGTCATCAGCCTCAGGGTCACTCTTGAAGACTAAGACTTTAATCAAATCTGTGAGTTCCTAAATGATACTCTGTTTTTCAATGTCTGACACAATAAGAGTTCAAAAAAAATTCAACCCTATATGTCTTAATTTTCAACTAATTTTGAAAATTGTCTAATTTTTCAGTTTTGTAAATTACCACCATAGAGCATATACAAATTCATATTGGTCAAGAATGAATCGATCAATTTCATTTGGTCATTTTGTTTTGTTTTGTGAGACAAAGTCTGGGTAGAGTGCCATATATCATAGCTCAAAGCAACCTCAAACTCCTGGGGTTTCCTCAAGCAATTCTCTTGCCTCAGGCTCCCAAGTAGCTGGGACTACAGACGCCCACCACAATGCTGGCTAGTCTTTCTGTTTTTAGTAGATGGGGTTTCACTCTTGATCAGGCTTTTTCTCAAACTCCTGAGCAACCAGAGTGCTAGGGTTATAGGTGTGAGCCACTGTGTCAGGCCTGGTTTATTTTACTAAATGCATTTTCAAAACATACTTGAATTCAGTCATTAAACTACTTATTTGCTTTTAAAACATCTGGATCTGTTATGTTTCAGGCCAAAGCACTTTTGCTCTCTCTAAGAAGATTAAATCTCTTAGTACTCATATAATAGGAAAGACTTCTAATTGATGTTTTCTGGCAGACTCCACAGGAACTGAGTTTAGTATACTTTTTCAAACTGTGCTTGTCAAGTTCCTTAGGATTTTGAAGTAGCTCGAAGCTGTTTCCTTCTGTTCCCATCACTACTCCTGTCACTGCAGTGTCCCCATCTATTACAGCCTGCCAGTTGCCAGAACAGGGCAGGCTTTTTTTTTTTTTAAGTTTATTAAACACTAAAAGGCTTGCTAAGATCACCAGAAGTTATTGGCTATAACTTTGTTTGACCACAGAGGGTCAAGCAGAAACTGATGTCCTGGACCAACAGGGAAATCAGTGCCTGTTTCTTGGTATTTTTGTTCCTCTGTTATAAAAACTGTGTATTTGTTCAGCAGCTATTACATTCAAACTGATATTCAGTTTTTGTAAAGAAAAATGTTGTATAGGTACATAAAAATTTTCAAAGGTCTTGGATTAATTTACAAATAAGATAGAAATTTGGCATTAATCTCCCACTTTTATGAACCTTTTATTACTACAGCTTCAGAGAAATAAGATAATGTTTATAACTCATCGGCTTTTTTTTTTTCAAATTTTAATATCTCTAGCCCCTTTTTAGAGGGCAAACGGTGTTTCACAGATACATTCCCCAGTATTGATTTAAGTTATTTTGGTTTTAATGTAACAGATATTAATGAACATAAAAGTAGGTGTGCATTGCTCAGGGTTGTCATTCTTATGCAACAGTGATCTGATTTACACATTATAAACCACAAAACTAATTATATGCAAATTAGCAATGTGCATTTAATATATAAGATGATGCCATCTATAATATTACTGTGCCATGCATTTTATTTTTTGTTTTTTATCTTTATTAAATTCACATAATGTAACATTTACTGCTCAAAAGTATATAATTCATTGGCTTGTGGTACATTCACAGTGTTGTGCAGCCATCAGCTGTCTAATTCCAGAGCATTTTCATCACCATAGAAAGAAACCCTGTACACCTTAAGCAGCCGCTGTAAGTTCTGTGTTGCGTTGAGCATGCCAGTACTGCTGGGTGCAGTGTGGTTACAGAGTTCTTCCGCTATTTTTCTGCATTCGAAGCACTTAGAAACTCTCATTCATAATGTAATTTTGCCTTCATTTGGCAGAACGTGACATTTACGTATTAAGTCCACCTCTGTTCCTTTTTTATTAACCTTCAATTATTAAAGTATAAGAACCTGGCACTAGTATGCCCCCAAACAGGAATGTGGGTATCAAAACCATGATGCAAGACTTGATATTAAGATGGTCAGCCAGGTGATTCAGAACATGCTTATATTATCTTTTTAGCAGTCGTAAAAAGTCTTAAAAATTCTCAACTCATGGAGCACTGAGACTATATCTCAAGATCCCACATTGTGAAACACAGTTATGGATAAGTCTTGAGGTTTTATGTGTGCTTCTTAATGAGAATGAGGAGCCCGGGCATTGGAAATCTCTTACTACACTTAAATGTGTAGAATAATTCCCCTGCTGTCTGGAAATTATCTTTTTGGGAAGGTCTTACTTGTTTCTCATTTTGCTAACAACAAGATTTTATTTACATAACCTTTTTCACTGCAACATGAAAAATACTCCCTTTTGGAAATTTCAAGTTGGTAATAAAATAATTTCACTTTTAGCTTCCATATTCTTATTTTGTTCCTTATATATTTTTTGTATTTTAAAAATAGATAGGTGTAGGCTTTGGCTATGGAGGGTACCCATTATTTCTAAGCAATAACTTATTTTTGGATTTTTAAAGTTACTTTAAAATAATTAACTTCCAACAAGCGAGTCATGATTTTTTTATGCCAACCAAAGTTAATCAACTCAGATTCTTTTTTTGCAGCAGGGTCTTGCTCTGTTGCCTGAACTGGAGTGCAATGGCATCTTCCTAGCTCACTGCAACCTCAAACTCCTAGGCTCATGTAATCCTTCTGCCTCGCCTCAGCCTCCAGAGTAGCTAGGAGTGCAGGTGTGAGCCATTGTGCCTGGCCAGAGTCAGATCCTTATAAAATGATTGTTATATGAGCTTTCTCTGGATTTTTATGGATAAATTTTGTGAATATTATATGAGGAAAACAATATCTCCAAAACAGACAACTCTTGCTAAAATTTATGCTACCCAGAAATATCAGAGGGTAAGTAACAGAATGACAAGAGATGAGGCTGACAAGACCAAATCATGACATCTTTATGAGCTAAGCTAATGAGATTTTATTTTGAAAGCCAAGGGGAGGTCATCAAAGAACTTTTACAAATATAATTAGCAAACATATACTTAACTAGGACTTTTACTTGTCTAAACTTATTATCTCAACATAATGGGTTAAGAAAGTTGTATTTCTGACCATGTATAGTGGCTCACATCTGTAATCCTGACATTTGAGGAGACTGAGGCTGTGGCGGAGGAGGTGGGAGACTTCCCTTAGATATCAAAATCTGCAGATGCTGAGGTCCTTGATACTAAGTCCTGACTTAGTAGGGCCAGGCATAGTGGCTCACGGCTGTAATCCTAGCACTGAGAGGCCAAGGCAGGGGGACAGCTTGAGCTTAGGAGTTCGAGACCAACCTGAGCAAGAACCAAACCTCTTCTGACTAAAAATAGCAAAACTAGTCTCAGCTACTGGGAAGGCTGAGGCAGGAGAATCACTTGTACCCAGGAATTTGAGGTTGCTGTGAGCTGTGATACTATGGTACTCTATCCACGGCACAGACCCTCTGTCTCAAAAATAAAGGGCCGGGTGTGGTGGCTCATGCCTGTAATCCTAACACTCTGGGAGGTTGAGGTTGGTAGATTGCCTAAGCTCTTAAGCTCAAGACTAACCTGAGCCAGAGTGAGACCCCCATCTTTAAAAGTAGCCACATGTGTGGTAGACGCCTATAGTCCCAGCTGCTTGGGAGGCTGAAAAAAGAGAATTGCGTAAACCCAAGAGTTGGAAGTTGCTGTGAGCTAAGATGCCACGACACTCTACTGAGAGTGACAAAGTAAGACTCTGTCTCAAAATTAATTAATTAATTAATTAAAATAAAATGGCTTAGTAATTGCATATAACCTCTGCACATCTTCTCATATACATTAAGTCAGTTCTATATTATTTATAATACCTAATACACAGCATTTTTTTTTTTTTTTTTTTTTTGCAGTTTTGGCCAGGGCTGGGTTTGAACCTGCCACCTCCAGCATGTGGGGCCAGCGCCCTACTCCTTTGCGCCATAGGCACCACCCACACCCGGCTATTTTTTGGAGACAGGGTCTTGCTTTTGCTCAGGTTGGTCTTATGAGCTCAGGCAATCCACCTGCCTCAGCCTTCCAAGTGCTGAAATTATAAGCACGAGCCACTGCGCCCGGCTCTTGTCTTGTATTTTTATTGATCAAAAATATCTTTATCAGTAACTTAGATAAGGACATTCATTCAATATGCATTTATTGATTACCTTCTCTTAGTTATATATATCCTAGCATGACCTCAGAAATAAAAAAATAACTAAGATATATGCTATCCTTAATCCCAAAGAAATTATCCTTTAATCTTTAGTCCCAAAGCAAACTTACATAGATAACCGCTGGAATAGAAGTTTAACATTCTGGTCATAGACAAGGGCAGAAGGATGGATTGTTTGAAAAGAACTAGAAAAATCTTATTAGACTGGAACAGTTATCTAAATCTGATATAATAAAATCTTATATAGATTAATCCAAATCCTACATGTAGGTATGGAAAAATTACATAGGTGTAAAATGAGAAAGATATAGTTCAACATTATGTTTCGGGGGAAAAGGAACTTCTGAAATTATGCACTGTAGCATGGTATGGTTTCTGAAAATCCTGCACAATGTCCAGAAATGCTTTAATAAAATATTAAAATAAATCTTTTTAAATACATGGTCGACCTTACAAAAATTAAGGACAATCCCTTGGGAGCAAAAATGAGTAGAAAGCGTTCTATTTCCTATTGTATGGCAAACTAATTTTTGTGAAGTACCTTGTCACTATAATATAAGTTGATCCTGTTTAAATTTGATTAAGCCTCTTTTTTAATGCATTGACTGGCTTGTAAGACACAAGGGAAATCTCAATATCTCCCTCTCCCATTAATTAATTTAAATGAACCTACTCAAAATGGAGTGTGAGGAGGAGTGGTGAAGTCAAAGTCCCTGTAGGGTCAAAATACCAAACTGAAATGCTTATGCCAACAAGCTAAAGAAGCCAAAGCTGAGACTTTCACATTAATACAGGGCCCTAGAATGAAACTGGAGTTGTTAGCCACTCTGACCATGTAGCAGAAACAGGAAAATGCACATACTTGGGATATCCATAGATTCATGTCAACAAAATGATCCTTTAAAAAAACAAGCTACTGACTATCTAAAACAGTGCAGCACATTTGAAAAAGAATCAAATAGAATATAAGTGAAAAATACAATAGCTCACCAGTCATGGTGGCTCATACCTATAATCATTGCACTCTGGGAAGCTGAGGCAAGCTGATTGCTTGAGCTCAGGAGTTTGAGACCAGCCTGAGCAAGAGAGAGACCCCCGTCTCTACTAATAAATAGAAAAACTAGCTGAGTGTTGTGGGTGCATGTAGTCCCAGCTTCTCAGAAGGCTGAGGCAAAAGGATTGCTCAAGCCTGAGAGTTTGAGGTTGTTGTGAGCTCTGATGCCATGGCACTCTACCAAGGGTGAAAGAATGAGACTCTATCTCAATAAGTTAATTTAAATATAATAATTTTTAAATCCAGTGACTAGATTTACATATTAAACACAGTATAGTATAAGAGAGAGGACTAGAAGATCTGAAAATACTCTTCAGAATAGTGGGGCACCATAGCTCATGCCTGTAATCCTAGCACTCTGGGAGGCTGATGCTGGTGGATTGCTGAGCTTCAGAGTTCAAAACCAACCTGAGCAAGCAAGACCCTGTCTTTAAAAAAAAAAAAAAATAGCTGGATGTTGTGGCAGGCACCTATAATCCCAGCTACTCGGGAGGCGGATGCAAGAGAATCTCTTGAGCCCAAGAGTTTAAGGTTGCTGTGAGCTATGACACCATGGCACTCTACTGAAGGCAACAAAGTAAGACTGTCTCAAAAAAAAAAAAAAAACTGTTCAGAATACAGTACATGGAGACCACGGACATGAGAAGTGTGAAAGGTTAAGACATGAGAGGATAAATTATTTAGCATACCTAGGAAGAAAACAGAAGAAAAGCAAATCTTTGAAGAATATTAGCTGAGAATTTTCTAGAACTGGAAAAGCATGAATCTAAGCTAAAGGAGTTCCCATATACAAAATGGGATATATTTTTTTAAAATCATACCTAGACATATTGCAGTAAAGCCACAAACCGTAACAACAAAGAGAATGAATGTCTCAAAATCAGAAACTATGACCTGCAAAGCAAAGAAGGCGGAGAGCATCATCTCAACAGCAACCTGGAAGCCAGAAGAGAACAGTGTCAGGCTAACATTATGCATACCCAACAAAATTGCCTTTCAAGAATGAAGGCACTGTAAGTCATAAACAAAACCCGAGTTTACTACCAGCTTAAAGAACTCCCTTAAAGGGGAAATGTCACAGAGGTGTTTGTCTATGTAAGAAGTAAAGATGACCAAAGAAATTGGTAAGCATAAGTAGATTTAAGCAACTAAAGTATGAAATAATGATGTCTAATTTTTAGGGCTAAAAAAAAAAACAAAATAATGGACAGTAATAGTAAAACATAGGAGAGGTTCTAAGGTCATTGTATATATAATTCAGGACAGGAGGGGTGGGGAGATGCACCTAACTTGGGACTTTTTAATGTATGGCATGTGGCGACTCAAACCTGTAATCCTAGCACTCTGGGAGGCTGAGGCAGGTGGATTGCTGAGCTTGAGTTCGAGACCAGCCTGAGTAAGAGAGCAAGACCCAGTCTCTACTAAAATCAGAAAAACTAGCTGTACTAGCAAGTACCTGTAGTCCCAGCTACTTGGGAGGCTGAGGCAGGAGGATCTCTTGCAGGGGTGGAGTTAATGAAAAGTGTAGTTAACTAGTATTGGAGAGAAAAATGGAAATCAAATAAGCAAGCAATTTTCTAAAAACAAAACAAAAACCAATGAAAGAATAAAAGTAGACAACAGCACAGAGGAAGAAAGGAGTTCAAGGTATATTGGAAAGTACAAATATTAAGTAACTTCAAAGTTAAAAGCCTATTTGAATTAGAATCAATACTCTGTTAGATATAAAACTATCAATACCATCACCTGTACCCCCCATTATACACACTTTTCATATAGAGTATCAATAGGCTTTTTAGATATAAAGGTGAAAATAAAAGAAAGAACACTTTAAAGATAACATAGAAGAATATGTTTATGATTTTATGATAGGAAAAATGTCTTAAACAGGGCAAGCAACGCACTAACCATAAAGGAAAATAATATAATAATAAATTAGTCTGTTAAAATTAAGATCTTACGAAGTCTGACGGTTTAGTTTGTGAACTCATCCTAGAAAAAGTGCTACGTACTTCATTGCTGCGTAGCACTACAGTCACTTTCAAACTACTGCCCTTGGCAATCTGGTGACCATAGTGATATGCAGCAATTAGATATGTAGTACTTTTTCTAGGATGAGTTCATGAACTTAATTTCAGACCTCGTACAACAACAGTTCTGATGTGCATTTCAGAAAATTGCTTTGAAGGATGGACTAGGCACTGGCATTGGCCCATAGCTTCAACAGTGACCATAGTAATATTCAGCAGTGAACTAGGTAGCACTTTTTCTAGGGTAAATTCACAAACTTAATTGTCTAATTTTATGTGTTCATCACAAGACACTATACAATGAAACAGGAATTCACAAAGTGGCAGGAGAGATTTATGGTACATAACTGGCAGAAGCTTTTAGGTATCAAAAGAGTCACTAAATAACCTAAGTTTTAGCTTTTAAACTTGTATATACCTGATGTAGCTTCAGAATATATAAAGTAAAAACTGATAAAGCTATAGGGTATTTCTTGAGCTCAGTTCAAGATCATCCTGAGCAAGAGGGAGACCCCTTCTCTACTAAAAATAGAAAAAATAAGCCAGGTTTCAGGACATGAACCTGTAGTCCCAGTTACTTGAAAGGCTGAGGCAGGAGGATTGCTTGATCCCAGAAGTTTGAGGTTACGGCAAATTATGATGACTACCCAGGGCGATGGAGGAAGACTATCTCACAAAACTCCTACTGCAGGTCAAAACCACAAACCCAAGCATCATAATAAAACATTTCATTCAATCATTGATAAGCCAGGAGCCAGAAAAATATAGAGGATTTGAACACAAGTTAACAGGTTGGAACATTTGTAGAAATGAATAAGCCAAAAACTAGACTGGTAAGCAGGCCCTAAAAGCCCAGAAGAATGAGCCTGATGGATTCGAACGCCATGAGACCAGAGGGTTTCTACTGAAGAATAATGGAGACTGGATTTAGAATAGGTGGATTTGAAGTTAAATTATTTACCAAATTTATAATAGGTCCTACCCTCATATATTGACCTAAAAGCGAAGCCCAGCCCTTAATTAGAAGCAGAACGTGGATTCCAAAGTGCAGCAATGAGCTGAATAATGACATTTCTGTCAACAATGGACCACAAATATGACAACAGTCACATAAGATGATAATGGAGCTGAATAATTTCTGTCATCCAGGTGGTAGCCAGCCCTCATAGTGCAACAATTACCCTTTTCTATGTTGAGAGATGTTTAGACACACTAATACTTAACCATTCATTATGTTACCATTGCCTATAGTATTCAGAATAGTAACTGCCTTAGGTTTGTAACCTACAGACAGCAGGCTACCTGACAGCCTAGGTGTGTAGTAGGGACGACATCTTGGTTTGGGTGGGTTCACTGTGATACACAATGAAACTGCCTAACATCACATTTCTCAGAACGTATTCCTGTCATTAAGCAATGAATGACTATACTCTAAAGGAGTTTTTAAGTGTTATTTTTATATCTTAGACTGACTCACATGTAATTGACATTTTTACAGGTCAAAATGATTGGATATTTGACATTTTCTTTTTTTTTTTTTATTGAGACAGAGTCTCAAGCTGTCGCCCTGGGTAGAATGCTGTGGCATCCCAACTCACAGAAACCTCAAACTCTTGGGCTTAAGTGCTTCTCTTGCCTTAGCAAGAGCTAGGGTCCCAAGTAGTTGGGACCACAGGCAACCTCCACAACACCTGGCAATTTTTTTTGTTGGAATTGCCGTTATTATTTTAGCTGGCCCTGGCCGGGTTCGAATCCGCTAGCCTTAGTGTATGTGGCCAATCTCCTACCCATTGAGCTACGGGCACCACCAAGGATATTTGACATTTTTGTATGGTTCAACCTAATAATATAAGACGCAGAACTGAGCTTTCCTACTTTTATCTTTTTATTCACCCTTCTCCAGAAAAACAAGTATTGGTAAACCAGAATTCAACAGCCTATCAAAAGCGTCTGTGCCAGACTCTTCCTGAACTCATTTAATATTTTACACACCAGAAGGCATCACAGGCTTTGGTAACAACATGTTCTCTGACTAGAAGTAAATGTGGGATTGTCTCAAAGAAACCATTTGGCTCCTCCAAGGATCCTTTAAAAAGTGAGTTAGGATCCTAAAGAGTATGTGTGGATTCCTCTGTAGTTATTTGAGTTATTAGCAGGAGACCCTTTCCTGGGCCTTTTGGGCTTCTGGCAGCAGTAGAACATGAGGGTCCTGTCCCCTGAGATGGGAGCAGATCCACGTTTCCACAGTCGAGATGATTTTCTAGAGATTGGCTAATTTTTCTGTTCAAATCATACCCTGCTTCTGGTTTTCTATTTTACTTTTAAGTTTTCCAGAAAATTTTATAAACTGACACACTTGTTCCAGAAATTAATGTTATAGGCAAAGTTAGTTTATTCTCACCCTGTGAAGTTCAATTTTCACATTTATAATTAAGTGACTTTTCTTCCTAATAGAGCAGAAGTCTTCCTGGTTTAATCCACTGTTACTCTTTGGAATTTCGTTGTTGTTCCAGCAGCCATCAAAGACTGACCCAGACGTCCTTTGCTCATTACTTGCCTAGAGGCATTGCTCACGTAGCTGCCTTTCTCTGAAGTCTACATGTTGATAACATGACACGGGCCAAGTAACTCCTAGATTCTTACTACATGTGATACCCTCCCATTAATGCCACACAGATGGAAGTCTTTTTATGCATTAATTGTGCCACAATAGTTACAGAAAGGTTTTACATTGGCAAATTAATTAGTCAAAAGCAGTGTGATGGGGAAAATGTTTTAAAAGACCAATGTGGCAGAAAACCAAGGTGTGTACCATTGAAGGTCAAGTGTTTCCTGACTTATTTCCCATCCCCACCCTGTAAGGACTGAGGTATTGCACACTAAAGTAGTGTGTGTGCTCCTCTAACTCTGCCAGGGAGTCAGGAAAGCTCAGTTGTGCCTAGGGCAGTGTTTCTTAAAAAGCACTCAACCTGGGGTGGGGGGGCTTCTGATCTGTTACTTTCATTTACTAATCAGTTCTGAACATAACTGAACACTGTTGATTGTTTTTGGTAGAGATTTGCAGATTATTTAGTTTATTGAAGTTTGGAAAGTCTTGGACTTCTGAAGACAATGTAGAGAGTTATGAGCACTTTGCTTTAAATCTAATTACCAAAGTAGAAATAGAGATAAAAGTTCTAGAATATATT
The DNA here is from genome assembly GCF_000181295.1 of Otolemur garnettii. Lineage (NCBI taxonomy): Eukaryota > Metazoa > Chordata > Mammalia > Primates > Galagidae > Otolemur > Otolemur garnettii. Next base: position 7,103,520 of record NW_003852469.1, on the reverse strand, counting down.
TCATTAAGGTTGTTCTTATTGGCAGCTCAGTTTTGTTTTGTGTTGTTTTGTTTTGTTTGAGATTTTAAAAATACAGCATATGTATTAGGTGGGTTTATTTTTGACTTAACACACAGCCATACCCTAAAATATTTCAGTATCTAGCTGGGCTGAATGGATCTGAAATTATATCATCTCCTTAGATGTTGTTTTTTAATCTCATGTGTTTCGTAAGCTTTTAAGGACATTTTCATAGAAACACTTGCCTGAAGATTTAATTAGCATTAGTCCCATTCGTTGAAGGAATATTTCATGTTCTTAAACTATGGGAGCTAATTTTTGTTCCCCTAAAGAGAAAAGTAAATTGTTCTCCCCATGAAATAATGAGTGTCACTGAAATTATGTTGAGCTATTTAGGTTTCATCATGTCTGTTTGGGGGAACATTACTGTTGTTTTCACTTCAGTTGCTAGATTGTCATGTTTCAAGTTATCTTTATTAGTCTGCAAATGTTACTTGGACTTTCCTTGGATGAATTTAAATTGAGATGTTTTGCAACAGATGATTTTTAATTTAATATAAAAAAGTGTTACATGAATTAAGTATATATAGTATATATACATAGTCCTATTTTTTTTTCAGTAGCCTTTCCTTAAATTAACTCATGTAAAATTTATATTTGCATTTTACTTTTTAAAAAAGCATGATGAAGCTTCAGGAACTTAGAAAATGTCACCAGAGGTACTACATAAAATAGAAGACCCATATGGCAAACTAAGGTCTTTTACCTGTCCCATATAGATATATATTTGGCTTGATGGTAGGGGATAATTTAGAAACGTAACAGTAGGTTCTTTAAATATAAATATATATATATATGATTTTATAAATCTAACTACTGAAGAACTTTCCTGCCTAGATCCTCTAGCAGAAGAATTCTTTATACCAGATAGGTGCAATATGGACTCTAGTTTCAATCTGCAGAAAGCCACTGCCAGTTACATAATATGAATGTATTGGTGTGAATGACAATGTTATCGTGCCTATGTCTTCAGCTACAGAATTTTAACCATTCTGTTGCCCTGTCTGGTGGCCCTGAGATGAGGGATGGGGAGTGAAACCGAAGATACAAAATGTCACACTGTAGTATAGAATGTAGATAAGTAAACCAGACATTATTAAGATAAAATGGATAAGGAAGAACAGGATATTTTAAACAGAAAAATAGAGCAGAAATTACCAGAGTCCCCACCTGTCCCTTTCTTCTTTGCCCCCCAAGCGCACACAGTTTCCCTAATTATTAACTCTTGCATTGACATGGTATATTAACATCTGGTGATCCAATATTAACTTATTAACAAGTGAAGTCCATTTTTGGTATTGTATATTCTTTGGGCTTTGACAAAGGTATAATGACATATATCCACTATTATAGTATCATACAGAATAGTTGCACTGCCTAAACATCTCTTGTCTTCCACCTATTCATTCTTCCCTCTGCCAACCACCCCCAGCCGCAAAACTGGCAACCACTGCTCTTTCTCCTGTCTCTATGGGTTTTTGCCTTTTTCAGAGCGTCATGTGTATAGTTGGAATTATACATTATATAGCCTTCAAATTGGCTTCTTTCACTTAGCAATGTGCATTTAAGTTCCTGCATGTCTTTTTTGTGGCCAAGTTTTGGCAGTTTTGAATAAAGCTGCTATAAACATTTGTGTACAGGTTTTTGTGTAGACATAAGTTTTTAAATCATTTGGGTAAATACCAGGGAGCGCATTGCTGGATCATATGTTAAGAGGATAGTTAGTTTTATAAGAAACTGCCAAACTGTCCTATAAAGTGACTGTGCCACTTTCCATCTCACCAACAGTTCTTTTCCACATCTTTGCCAGCATCTGGTGTTGTCAGTGTTTTGGATTTTAGCCATTCTAATAGGTGTGTAGAAGTATCTCATTGTTGTTTTAATTTGCAATTTCTTGGTGAGATATGCTGTTAACCATCTTTTCATATGCTTATTTGCCATCTATACTCTGTATATCTTTGGTGAGGTGTCTGTTCACATTTTTTGCCTATTTCTTAATTGGGTTATTTTCTTATTAGGAATTCTTCATATATTTTAGATACCAGTCCTGAATCAGATTTTTGCAAAGATTTTCTCCCAGTATGTAGCTAGTTCTTTCATTCTCTTAAGCAAATTACATTTCTTTTTGTAAATGCAATTTAAATCAGTCCTGCAATTTCACTGTATTGATTGAAAGGGAAGAACTCAGAGATTGCTGCAGTTGCTTCAATATTCTCCATGCCAGTTTGTATTTGGCTAGCCATATAATAAACCTTAATATAATTGCTTGATTCTAAAATCCTTTCTATCTAGTCATTTTAAGATGTAATGATGGAGCTTAGTGATTGGTGGCCTCATAGTATTGATGATTGTGTATTTGATTAATTCCATTGCTCTGTTATATATAATCAATGTTTAAATGGAGCTTTCAATATACATATTTTAATAGGATACTGGACAAAATACCCCCAGAAGCCTGAAGTTTGAATGTTATACCAACTTGATATTAAGAACATAAATTTAAAATAATAAATGTGCACTGGCCCAAAAGTATCCCTCTGTAGAACTAAATGAAGTAAAAATGCATATAACTCTCACATTTTTTTCTCCTTTAATACCTACAGGCTATCAGTTTTTGAACTATTAAATGCATAAGGCAAAAAATCTGATATATCAAGACAGTTATCACACTGATTTAAAATGCTAGAGAAGTTGGTTAGCACTCTAACATGAGTGTTGAACTTTTATAAGATTATTCTCCCAGTATAAACCTGCATATAAAAAATACAGTTTTAGGGAACTGGTAATAAAGCAGAAAAGTTTATTTATATTTGTGATTGTTTCATACTGCACATTTGGGTTCCCAGATAGCTGGGTGTTGGCTTTCTTTTATCAGGTGATCTGCCTAACCTACATAATCTACTTTCTTACTCAGACATTTTCACAGTGTAGTGCATTATTGTGGTCTTTTAATACTGTAAGCATGGCCGAATCAGCTTCTATGAAAGGCATTCAAAAGACAAATGCCTTCTTTTTTATAAAGAAGGACGTGAAGGTGGCAAAAGCCAAGTATATGTATGTTTTTTTATTTTCCTTATTAAAACTCCATTTATAAATTAGAGGGTGCAAATTTTTTATAACTAAAGCTTATTTTGGCTTCTAAATGCTGTAAGTAGCCATGCCATGTAGTTCCAATTTCATAGCCATCCTTTAAGGTTGCACAGCTGTCCTTTATCTTTGGAATGTTAGTTAAAAATGATTACACACCTCTGGAAAAATCTTCCCAAACCTTAAATGAGAGTGATTTGTCAGTTGAGAGCTTTTTTATAAACTAAACTTCAGTTTTAACCTGTTTTACAGAGGACAGTAACATCAGAGATCTTGGTGATGGTTCTGTAAATATATCTTGTCCCTTGAGCCACTCTGTTTAAATAAGGCCTGATTACAGTCGGTGACCATCTCACATTGTCTTGAGATCTCCCTTCATCATCCTCCCTGATAATTTTCTTTTTCTTTTTAAAATTTTCTTTAAGAGATGGGGTCTTGGCTCGGCGCCTGTGGCTCAAGTGGCTAAGGTGCCAGCCACATACACCTAAGGTAACAGGTTCAAATCCAGCCTGGGCCCGCCAAACAACAATAATGGCTGCAACCAAAAAAATAGCCAGGTGTTGTGCGGGTGCCTGTGGTCCCAGCTACTTGGGAGGCAGAGGCAAGAGACTCGCTTGAGCCCAGGAATTAGAGGTTGCTGTGAGCTGTGATGCCATGACACTCTACCCAGGGGGACAGCTTGAGGCTTTGTCTCAAAAAAAAAGATGGAGTCTTGCTGTGTTGCCCAGACTGGAGTGCAGTGGCTATTCGCAGACACAATCCCACAACTGGTCATCATAGGAGTTTTTACCTGCTCCATTTCTGACCTGGACCAGTTCACCCCTCCTCAGGTGACCTCCTGACACCCTACTGCCAGGAGGTCACCATATTGGTGCCAAACTTAGTGAAGATTCCTGATCAGCATCACACACTACAGCCCAGAACCCCTGGGCTCAGGCAATACTCCCACCTCAGCCTCTTGAATAGCTGGGATTATAGGCATGTAAATTTGTTCTTGGCCAACGGATTTTTCTTTATATCCCTCTTCTGGATTGGATTTCCCATTTCCTACATTCCATGCTCACCTTTTTATGTGATTACTTTTATTTTTATTCTCTGAGATTTTAACTTTATTCTCTGTCCTGATAGAACATTATCTCTATCATGTTTTTATTTTCTAAGATTTTTTTTTAGCAAAGTTATGATCTTCAATGTCTGTCTTTTTTCTTTCTTCAGACAGAGTCTCCCTCTGTCACCCTGGGTAGAGTGTTGTGAAATCATCTTAGCTCACAGCAACCTCAAACTCTTGGGCTCAAGTGATCCTGTTGCTTCACCCTCCCACGTAGCTGGGACTACAGGTATCCACTACAATGCCAAGCTAGTTTTTCTATTTTTAGTAGGGATAGGGTCTCATTCTTGCTCAGACTAGTCTCAAACTCCTGGTCAATGTACAGAGGCAGTCTTATTACATAAGAAACTAGGCCTACTGTACTGATACGTACATGTTGTACATGTCTCGTCTATGAAAATTAGGTCAACTTGAGGTGAAAAGTATAGGGACGTGGTCAGCTGTGGAGGTTCACTGTTTTAAGGGAATGCAAATGTTCTTATTACATGGGTATTTTTTATAATGCCTAAGTTATGGCTCTTAGTGGTCCCATGACCCAAATAGTGTCTATCTGTTGGTTTTTGCCCCTCCTCTTCTCCTTTCCACCCTTCTTAATTTCTTAGGACCTTCACATCTCCTTGTGTTGTGTGTACCCATTGATTAGCTCCCACTAAGATCTTATTTTATGTTTTTGAATATCTCTTCTTTAAGAGCATCACATTATTCAATAGTAGCGATATGTATTTTTTATCTCTCTGGTGGGTATCACAGTATTTTTTCACTTTTTTCCTTCCTTTATCATTTCTTACAGGTTTCCTTCTCTCTTCATAGTTTGTTTATTCCAGAATGCTTTTTGTGGACATTTCAGTTCTCTATCTTACATGTTAAAGGCTTTCTGCAGATTTCTGATAATCCTTTATTATTTGCTTATAATCAAGATTAAGAAAATACAGAGCTGATTAGAAACTTTTTAAGAGTGTGGGTGAAGCTAGTCTGCTTGAGGCATCACTGTAAATAATAAGGTGTGCCATTTGTTTGATAACCCCCATATCAGTGTATCTGCAGCTATTTCCTTTGTGGTAGATCAGATTCTTAGGGGAAAATCTTCCAAACTCCTGCCTGAAGAGTATGCCGGCATTTCTGGGTAGAGCCAGTGCATGTAGCCACTTAATCAACCTGTTTGTTGTATAGTGCTCACATCCTCAAATATGCTTTTGATTGGCTTGGTTTCTCCCATTCCAGAGAGACGGTCATTCTGAGGCTTAGAGTAAGCAAAGATACCTGGAAATCTAACTTCTCAAAAACTTCCACTCTGTTCTTTCTTCCTTGCTGGGGCCACCCCATGGGGCCTTGACATCTCAGCATGTAAATCAGGCAGATTTGCAGCTTTTCTTATGGCTGGTAAGGGGGCGGGGG